>NC_134876.1:52599937-52602437 GCF_041734735.1 Babylonia areolata | reverse complement strand
TCTCTGTCTCCCCCCTTCCACCGTCAGTCTCTGTTTCTGTATTTCTCTGTCTTCCTTATATTATGGATGCATGTGTTATATATATATTTTTTTTTTTTTGGGGGGGGGGGGGGGGGGGAGTGGAGGGGGGGGGTGGTCCTTTTGTGTGTGTTTAAAGTGTAAAACATCTTCTTTTTTCAGCCGTGTGTTTATTTTCAATTCCCGGATTAGAAATGTCGGAAATTACCAATGCCAGAAGGAGGCACATTCTGCCGGAATTATAATCACACTTAGATGGAGAAAGTCTATGAAAAAAAAAATCATGAAATAAGACTCACTTTGATAAAAAGTGTCAAAAGTTTACATTCAATTTCATCTTTACGGTTTTTATCTGTTTGTTTTGTTTTGTTGTTTTTTTTAGTTGCGAATAGGCTTTCTCCTTTTTTCAGTTTAAAAGGTATTTTTGCTTGCCTTGGTTTTCGATTTGACTGGCGTTTTACAGCCCTTACATGGCATTGGGAGGACAGTTGGGCTCAAAGCCAAATGGAAATTGAAATTGGAGTAGTACCCCTTGCTTGTTGCAGGTTTCTCCTCCGAGATTGCGTGCTGTGTCTGGTTAGGATGCCATCTGTTCCTTTTCCCATGTGTGTGTGTGTGTGTGTGTGTGTGTGTGTGTGTGTGTGTGTTGTGTGTGTGTGTGTGTGTGTGTGTGTGCGTGTGCGTGCGTGCGCGCGCATGTGTGTGTGTGTGGTGTGTGTGTGTGTGTGTGTGTGTGTGTGTGTGTGTTCCTTTTCCCAAGTGTGTGTGTGTGTGTGTGTTACAGTGTGTGTATGTGTGTGTGTGTGTGTGTGTGTGTGTGTGTGTGTGTGTGCTTTCTTGCCCATGCAGAACCCGTTCAAAGACGTGGATTGAATGTTTGCAGAAAATAGGCCCGATTCGTAGCCCTTTTAATTGATTGCCCAACAGTTGTTCCAGGGTTTCACCCGCCACTCAGCTACACAATTTGAAACGGGGCAGTCTTACAAAGACCCTCCTCTATATATCCCCATAAACTATTCCGCCTTGATACCTATCCCAAATTCCCCCTCCTCAATACCTTCCCCTAAACCATCCCCAAAATTGTCTTGCTCCCGAGCATATTCCCCCTAAAACCACCACCCCTCCATACCTCCCTCAAATTTTCCCTCCTCCGTATCTTCGACAACACTATCCCTCCTCCATACCTCCCCCAACACTATCCTTCCTCCATACATCTCCCACACTATCGCTCCTTCATACATCTCCCACACTGTCCATCCTCAATACCTCCCCCAAACTATCCCTCCCCAATACCTCATCCAACACTATCCCTCCTCCATACATCCCCCAACCCTATCCCTCCTCAATACCTCCCCCAAAACTACCCTTCCTCCATACATCATCCAACACTATCCCTCCTCAATACCTCCCCCAACACTATCCCTCCTCAATGCCTCTCCAACACTATCCTTCCTCAATTATCCCTCCTCCATACCTCTCCCAACACTATCCCTCCTCAATACCTCCCCAACACTATCCCTCCTCAATACCTCCCCCAACACTATCCCTCCTCAATGCCTCTCCAACACTATCCTTCCTCAATACATCCCCAAACTTTCCCTCTTCCCCAACACTATCCCTCCTCAGTAACCTCCCCCAACACTATCCCTCCTCCATACCTCTCCCAACACTATCCCTCCTCAATGCCTCCCCAACACTATCCCTCCTCAATAACCTCTCCCAACACTATCCCTCCTCAATACATCCCCAACACTATCCCTCCTCAATAACCTCCCCCAACACTATCCCTCCTCAATGCCTCCCCAACACTATCCTTCCTCAATACATCCCCAAACTTCCCTCCTCCATACCTCCCCAACACTTTCCCTCCTCCATACCTCCCCCAACACTTTTCCTCCTCCATACCTCTCCCAACACTATCCCTCCTCAATACCTCCCCAACACTATCCCTCCTCAATAACCTCCCCCAAACTTCCCTCCTCCATACCTCCCCAACACTATCCCTCCTCCATACCTCCCCAACACTATCCCTCCTCAATAACCTCCCCCAAACTTTCCCTCCTCCATACCTCTCCTAACGCTATCTTTCCTCAGTACCTCACCCAACATTATCCCTCCTCAATACCTCACCCAGCACTGTCCCTACTCCATGATTCCCCTAACACTATCCTTCCTCCATACCTCTCCCAACACTATCGCTCCTCCATACCTCTCCTAAACTATCTCTCCTCCGTACCAACCCCTGAACTGTCTCTCATACACACCTCCCCTTCCGCTTCATTCCTATCCCCTAAACTACCCTTTCTCGATACAGACACCCCCACCCCCCCCCCCCCCCCCACACACACACCCACACACACACCCATATCTTTTCTCCTTCATATTTCCCCCAAAACTATCCTTTCTCTATATCTTCCTCACGCCCCTCCTCCCTCCTCAAAAAAAAAAAAAAAAAAAAAAAAAAAAAAAAAAATCCATTGAC
>NC_134876.1:52569937-52584937 GCF_041734735.1 Babylonia areolata | reverse complement strand
ATACATAATAGAAGAGGGCAAGGCGACTGCCAGACTGCAAAGTTGAAGGAGAGTGACGTCAAGACCGGATGGAGGGATGCCACTCTCACTGTCTCGCTGCAGGGAAGAAAAGTCCGCCAAGGGATGCTTATAGCAGAGCAGGATGGAGTAGGCATTTCTAGGTCAATGGACTCCCAGTTTGGTTTTGGTTTTGGTTTGCCTAGTGACTGGCTCAGCCTTCACACGATCTCCTATCACAAACACACACGCGTTCGTGCACGAACATACACGTATACGTACACACAGACTGACAGACAGACACACGCACACACACACACACACACACACACACACATGCGCGTGCGATTGTGCGCGCGCCCGCACACACACACACACACACACACACACACAGAGAACCTCTCTCTCTCTCCCTCTCTCTCTCTCTGTCTCTCTCTCTCTCTCGCTCGCACGCACACACACACACACACACACACACACACACACACACACACACACACACACACACACACACACACACACACACACAGAGGAGGGAGGGAGGGAGGGGACCTTAACTTTGATAATGCTAGAGTTTTGTGTTCGCCAATAGCTTGTGTAATTGGGGTCATTCAGGGGGAAACTTTTGTGGGGTGTGAGGGGTGGGGTGGGTGGCATAGAGGGGGTGGGGGTGGGGGGTGTAGAGTGGGTATCGGTTGTTGTCTGAATGGTCGACTGGCTTAATTCAACTGTACTTTTGCTGGGTGATGTTGTCGTAATTGCTGTTTGATTAGGGTAAGGATTGAATGACATCATTTTATGCTATGTTGATTTCGTTTTTTTTTTTTTTTTTTTTACCCCCCCCCCCCCCCCCCCCCAGCTATTGAAGTGGAGGGAGGAGAAACGGCTGGGTGTGGCGAGTGCACTGGTGAGTTCAAGTCGTGCTAATCATAATGCCACTGAGAGAAAAGGACATGGACACAAAAAGCCAACGCTGGGTGCACTTATTATCTCACTTTCCCTTTCCTTACTTCATGCATGAGTGACTCATATCGACCTCATTTTCACACACCGATGCAGAAGCTCTCTGTCGCTGTCTCGATCTCTGTCTCTCTCTTTCTCAAAACTGTCTCTGTCTGTCTGTCTGTATTTCTGTATGTCTGTCTGTCTGTCTTTCTGTATGTCTGTCTTTATCTGTCTATCTATCTATCTCTTCCTCAAGGCCTGACTAAGCGCGTTGAGTTACGCTGCTGGTCAGGCGTCCTCTTAGCAAATGTGGTGTAGCGTATATGGGTTTGTCCGAACGCAGTGGTGACTCCTTGAGAAACTGAACTAAACTGTCTGTCTGTTATGTGGGCTTAAAAGTTTTTAATTTAAAAAATATATATATAATGAAATTATGTTTGCGTTTTTTTGTGTGTTTTTTTTCTGATCTGAAGAATCTTCTCTCTCTCTCTCTCTCTCTCTCCTCTCTCTCTCTCGCTGTCTCTCTTCTTTTCTTTTCCTTCACTCATATATATACCTGACCAAACTGCACCTGACCAGATTTCTCTAGTTGGAGATAATAAAGCTATTCTTATATTATCTTATCTTATATTCTTGCCATTGTCATGACAGGGGCTATTGGCCAAAATCATTGAAGTCGTCCAAGCGTTCATCGTTTCTGTCTGTTTGTCCGTCTGTCTGTCTGTCTCTCAGCCTGTCTGGCTGTCTGTCTGCCTCTGTCTTTCTCTCTCTCTCTCTCTCACTCTCTGTCTCTCTCTGTTGGACACGCACTCACACACACATGGACGCACATACATGCACAGAGAAATTAAGGTGGGGGTGGGAGGGACTGGGTATAAATTTGCTCGGGAACGTTCTAAAAAAAATAAAAGTAAAAAAAAAAAAGAAAAGAAAAAATATATATATGAGTAGCATGTACATCTTTCTATTCTAAGTCGTTTGTGGAGTAGACGGAAGAGCGTTCCATCGAAAGCTCCACCATTGCGAAAAAGGAGAAAGAAAGGTTATAGAAGAACAAGTGACTGCATACTTCCTCTTCCTCTTCTTCTTCTTCGTTCGTGGGCTGTAACTCCTACGTTCACTCGTATGTACACGAGCGGGCTTTTACGTGCATGACCTTCTTTACCCCGCCACGTAGGCAGCCATACTCCGTTTTCGGGAGTGCTGCATTCTACCACCACTACTTGTCGACAATTCACAATCATTAATTTCACCATGCCCCCCCAAAAGAAGAAAACTGGTGTGCAAGTTCCAGGATGATTCTTAACTTTTTGTGCACTCTGTATATACATATACATATACGTATACATATACATATGCATATACACATACATATACATATACATACACATAATTATTCTCAGATGGCAGACTATGTGGAAAACAGCAGCAGTTCGTATTACGAAACCCGTCACAACAGACCACTGGTTCTCTCGGTCGTTGACCCTGGTCATACCACTTCTTCCACCTCCGTCCTTTGCTGTAACTTCTCTGTCTGTCTGTCTGCCTGCCTGTCTGTCTGTCTGTCTCTGTCTGTCTGTCTGTCTGTCTCTCTCTCTCCAGCCGTCGTCTGACACTTTTTATGTCCCCCACCTCTCTTTTGCTGTCAGTGTCTGTGTGTTGTTTTTCTTTATTTGCCCTGTGCGTGCGTGCGTGCGTGCGTGTGTGTGTGTGTGTGTGTGTGTGTGTGTGTGTGAGTGTGCATCTTGTATGGTTTATAAGTGTGTGAGAGTGTATGTATGTATGTGTGTGTGTGCTATTTACATACTTTCTCATTACCATTTGTCATTGGCTCCAGTCCCAGCTTGTCTGATCGACCAGTTTACTTACCATACAAAAACATGGTGATGGTTCGGACCAGAAGCGTTTTGAAACTGACATGCCAGGCATCCATCCAAAGGACGAAAGACAAAGGTGTGTGTGTGTATGCACCTAGAGTTGACTTAATCAAGATTTTGCGCCTCTCAAATATTATTATTAGTAGTAGTGGTATTTTTATGTTTTTTTCTTTTTTTAAAATTTATTATTTATTTTTATTTTTATTATTTTATTTTATTTTTTATTTTTTATTTTTGTTTTTATTATTTTATTTTTCTAAATTTTTGTTACTTTTTATTTATTTATTTTATTTTATTTTAATTTTTTTTATCAAGGCCTGACTAAGCGCGTTGGGTTATGCTGCTGGTCAGGCATCTGCTTGGCAGTTGTAATGTAGCGTATATGGATTTGACCGAACGCAGTGACGCCTCCTTGAGCTACTGATACTGATACTGATACTGATACCAAAGGACGGCCGGCCTTCAACAGCCGCCTTATCGTGAAATCAGACCCACTTTTCCACTACATTTTTTTCTTTCCTAAATCTTTTTTGTCTGCGTGGGTAGCAGCAACATGTTGCACAACTTTCTTTGAAAACAACAACAACAACAACCGTATTTAAAGAAAAAGAAGCACGTGCAGGCCACTGTATTATAACCGGAAAGATCAATAATAATAATAATAATAATAATGGTATTTATATAGCGCTGGATCTTGTGCAGAGACAAATCAAAGCGCTTTCGCACCAGTCATTCACACGCATGCATAACTCTAATACTGTAGAAGCTAAAGACAAGGAAGGGCAGGCAAGGGAGGCTATTTTGGGAAGAGGTGGGTTTTAAGGCCAGACTTGAAAGAGCTGAGTGTGGAGACTTGACGAAGATCAAGAGTCCAAGTGTGTACATTTTATAATTGTTTAAACGTGTTTATTACTGACTGATTTTGAAACACAGCCACGAAGCTACCGCAAAAAAAAAAGAAAAGAAAAAGTTATTGTGGGTAAACGATCGGCCACTGGATGATGAATGCAGCGCATGCATTACCACCCCCACCCCCAAATAAACAACAAACAAACAACAACAAACAAACAAACAAAACAAAACCACCACCACCAAACAAACAAACCCTTGTTTGTGAGTTTGGTCTTTGGCTTCCCTCTCGCTGTGCCGTTAAGTCATGAAAAAATGTTGGTAGTAGGTAGGTCATAAGTTGTTTGAAAAAATCATAAGTTGTTTATAAAAAAAAAAACAAACCCACCAATATAATAGAAATGCCAGTAAAATGCATCACAGTTAATGATGATCGTTGGTTTTATCCATCTATTCCTGTTCACACACTGGAGTTTGATAATATTGAGGCAAAGTCAAATTATGATGCGTATAGCTAAGGAGCCATATCAGGGGTTGTGGTGCAAAGTGATGTCCTTGATGTTAGTATAGGAGGAGGAGGAGGAGGAGCGGAGGAGGAGGAGGAGGAGCGATTAGGAGTAATATGCCGTCACACATACTGGTGATTGTAGACATTTTGTTAAGTATTCATTTTTACATTTGAGTATAATAATAATAATAATAATAATAGTAATAATGGACATTTGTTGAGTGCTTTCCTCCCTTAAAGAGAGCTCAAAGCGCTTTACAATAAACATCAAACACACAGACACACACACGCGCGCGCGCGCAAGTAACTCACAAAAGAAAGAAGAAGAAAAATAAAGATTTAGCGCACAATAATATAAAACAGATTCAGAGACTAATTACACACACACACACACACACACACACACACACACACACACACACACACACACACACACACAATGAAAGAGAAAGAAAGTTTGCATGGCTTATAACTGAAAAGGTATGGAAGATCTATGGATAGGCGTTTTCAAAAAGATATGTTTTCAGACCAGTTTTGAAAGATTGAAATGAAGGAGAGTGGCGAAGATCGTGAGGTAAACTGTTCCAGCATATGGAGCTGAATAAGAAAAGGAAGAATCACCGAAGGATCGGGTTTTAACACGGGGAGCAAGTAGCCGCCGTGAATCGGAAGATGATCTGAGTTGTCGACGGGGTGTGTAGGTTTGAATCAATTCTCTCAGATACTGAGGAGCAGCACCCAAAATGGAGTTGAAGGTGAGAATCGCAACTTTGTACTGAATGCGGGCAGAAATTGGTAACCAGTGGAGAGAACGCAGAAGATGAGTGATATATCAGTCTTTTTTGTTCTAAAGATTAATCTTGCTCCTGCGTTTAAACTTTATGGAGTTTTTGTATTAAGTACCTAGGACAACCAATGAGGAGTGAGTTGCTGTAATCTAGTCTGGACAAGACAAGAGAGCACACCAGAGTTTGTGTTGCTTGAGTAGAAAGGAGATGTCGGATGAAACTGATCTTTCGAATTTGAAAGTATTATCGTTTAGAAGAGGAGGGAGGGGGACGTGAATGGTGAGTTGGGGGCGGGGGGGGGGGGGGAAGGGGAACCGTGTTAATGGGAGGTGGGGGGTGGTCGGGTGGGGAGGGGGGAAATTGAAATGAATATCTAAATACAGTTAGAGAAAATTAAATAGACTTCGTAAACGAGAAGTTGTTCATCTAACAAGCGAAACAGCTGATAATAAATGCAAAAAGTCAAAAACATCAACGTTCTCAGTCACTTTTGATGACACACTTTCGTGCAGGTAAGGCTTCATCAAGCCACAGTAAAAAAACAACAACAACAAAAACATGCTTCATTGTCACATTTCTGAAGCATATGCACTTGACTTTAGAGCAATATTTAGTCCGTATATGAATTAAATAACAGTCTGAAAATTAAACTTAGAACTTGCCTGCGAATCGGACCAAAGTCTGAGAGAGTCCGCTGACGAGGTTTCAGAGTTGAATGAATGAAAGCGTCTATATAAGTCCGTGTAGAGCTGAACAAAAGCATTGATTTCTGAACCGAAACTCCGACCCCGTCTAGGGTCCTCTCTGGTGTGCTATCAGTCTGAGAAGCGTCTAAGTTATTGGCTGCTAACCGTGGTAAACCGTTGACCCAACTTTTGCTGGGTTAATGGAACAGAACCACCCCTCGCCGTCTTTACTCTGATTGAAAATCTACGATCCATTACAAACTAACCTCCAGAGGATCAGTTTCGTGTGGACGCTTTCTTTACAGTCAACATTGATCCCGTGGCCTGCTCCGTCTTCGATGTCGTGTGGATCTTTCATCTCCCATGTTCTTATTCGTTTCTGGGAGTGAGCTTTTTACGTGCATGGCTAACTTTACACCCGTCATTTTGGCTGCCGTTGTCCGCTTTCGGGAATAACTATCAAGGAATCTTGGTCAAAGTTTGGCAAAACACACCGATTTTGACAGAATACGAAAAGTGGGGATGGTTTGTGGACTTTTGTTTTTAGACTGCAGATATCGATCTCCATCCACAATTTTGTTTCATGATTTTTTGTGTGTGCAAGATATCTAGGGTGAAAGGACGCTACTTTTAGAATAATAACCGTGAAGGACTTTATCCACACATTTGGCATATTTTTCCAGGCCGTTTAACAAATGTTGAATATCATGACTTTGAGTGCCCATGTTTTACAAATCTATTTGGAAGAAAAATACAGTGAAAGAAACAGCAAACGGCACGGACGCTTTGACTCTAGCTTTCTATGTTCGGAATGTACTACATGAATAAACTGTTGCAAGCTCTGGCCGTATGGAAGAGGTGATGAAAATACCACCAGCCAGCAGCCGTTTGTTGACGATAATTCCACACAGACTGACAATGATTCCATAGAGACAGGACTGACGATGAACCCACAGAGATAGACGATGATTCCATAGAGACCGGACTGACGATGAATCAACAGAGACTGGCGATGATTCCACAGAGACTGACGATGGTTCCACAGAGACAGGACTGACGATGGTTCCACAGAGGTTCAAAATCCTAGACACCATGACCTACAAACCTACTGCACGTGGCATAAGTGCTGGTCTTCCAGTTCACGGATATCGGCCAACGTCGTTGCTGCTTCATGAGGGCGGGTCCATACCGCTGTGCCACAGGCCTATAACGGATCTGTGGCATAACGGATCTGTACCATAACGAATTTGTGGCATAACGGATCTGTACCATAACAGACTTGTGGCATAGCGGATCTGTACAAAAACGGATCTGTGGCTTAACGGCTCTGTGACTTAACGGACCTGTGGTATAGCGGATCTGTGGCATAATAGACCTGTAGCATAACGGGACTGGTAGCATAACGGACTTGTGGCATAACAGACCTGTGCCATAACGGACCTGTAGCATAACAGACCTATGGCATAACGGACCAATGGCAGAACTTGCCCATAACTAAACGGACCTGTTGGTTGACGGAACTGTGGCATAAAGGGCACCTCCCATGAGGACCACATTTCTCACTGCTCCTCACAAGTGATGTGTCACATGATTAAGCCCTCGCTACCCCCAACCCCCTCAACCCCCCCCCCCCCCCCCCCCCCCCCCCCCCCCCCCCCCCCCCCCCCCCCCCCCCCCCCCCCCCCGCCCACCAAACCCCTCCGTTCATCCACAGCTCCTCTCCTCTGTTATCGCCCCGGGCAGGGCATGGCATTGGCCTCAGTCCCAAAGTGGCCACTTCCTTTTTGCTCACACAATAGGCCTTCAGAACCGAGGTTCAAACATTGTTGGTATGACCGAAAAGATCGGAATATCCCCCCACCCCCTCCTCCTGTTTTATAGCCTCCGGGTAGAATTCTGGAATACAACATCAAACTGCTTTCAGAGGATCGATTTCGATTAATCAAGGCTTGCCACTTCTTTACCCCATACATACCCAGCTTTTGAAAGATGACGAAACCTCAGCTCATATAAAACCAGATTTTTTGGTTTTCTGCATTGTCATCCTAACCCTTTCAGTAATGTTTCTGTTGCTCTGTCTCGGAGCAAGCAGCTCAAACAGAAGTGTTAGTTTGAGATCATTATGAGACACATTGGAGAAGATTCTGATTCTGATGCTGACCTGTAAGGTGGAAAGACACATATGGACGGAAAGCATGAAAAATTCCTAAATTAACGAGAGTAGGTTTGCAGTTCACCAGAAGCAATTTCCCATGCTGTTGACTGATTCGCCAGCTGCCCTTTCAACTTCCGAATGGAATCATTGTGTGAGTTCTTTGAGTTAGACAAAAGATTATTCTCCACAATGCGTGTTTTAGATTTTCAGATGAGTGGAGTGCTTAAACTCTACCACTCTGCTTGTCTGTGTGTCTCTCTGTGTCAGTCTCTCTCTCTCTCTCCCTCCCCCCCTCTCTCTCTGTCTATATCTGTGTCTGTCTGTTTCTCTCCCCAAAGAGAGGGCACAGAAAGCCTCAAGCAGTTACTGTTATGTACTGTACCGTGATGGGTAAGTTGTTTTGAAAGCTGTACATTCAAATGTTCATTGTCATGACTGATTTTAGATGCAAACTTGGTGAATTGATAGTGATGTGCATGGGAATTCTCTTGTCGCCGTTTGGATTTTGATCACCTTCGGCTCTGTTGGACTGATGAACAGTACTCCAAACGAAATACGTTGGACTGATGAACAGTACTCCAAACGAAATACGTTGGACTGATGAACAGTACTCCAAAAGAAACTTGTTGGACTGATGAACAGTACTCCAAAAGAATCATTGGACTGATGAACAGTACTCCAAACGAATTACGTCGGACTGATGAACAGTACTCCAAAAGAAACTTGTTGGACTGATGAACAGTACTCCAAAAGAAACTTGTTGGACTGATGAACAGTACTCCAAAAGAAACTTGTTGGACTGATGAACAGTACTCCAAAAGAAACTTGTTGGACTGATGAACAGTACTCCAAAAGAAACTTGTTGGACTGATGAACAGTACCCCAAAAGAAACATTGGACTGATGAACAGTACCCCAAAAGAAACTTGTTGGACTGATGAAGTGTACTCCAAACGAAATATGTTGGACTGATGAACAGTACTCCAAAAGAAACTTGTTGGACTGATGAACAGTACTCCAAAAGAAACTTGTTGGACTGATGAACAGTACTCCAAAAGAAACTTGTTGGACTGATGAAGTGTACTCCAAAAATTTTTTTATTGGACTGATGAACAGTACTCCAAAAGAAACTTGTTGGACTGATGAACAGTACTCCAAAAGAAATTTGTTGGACTGATGAACAGTACTCCAAAAGAAACTTGTTGGACTGATGAACAGTACTCCAAAAGAAACTTGTTGGACTGATGAAGTGTACTCCAAAAAATTTTTTTATTGGACTGATGAACAGTACTCCAAAAGAAATTTGTTGGACTGATGAAGTGTACTCCAAAAGAAACTTGTTGGACTGATGAACAGTACCCCAAAAGAAACATGTTGGACTGATGAACAGTACTCCAAAAGAAACTTGTTGGACTGATGAACAGTACTCCAAAAGAAACTTGTTGGACTGATGAACAGTACTCCAAAAGAAACTTGTTGGACTGATGAACAGTACTCCAAAAGAAACTTGTTGGACTGATGAACAGTACTCCAAAAGAAACTTGTTGGACTGATGAACAGTACTCCAAAAGAAACTTGTTGGACTGATGAACAGTACCCCAAAAGAAACATTGGACTGATGAACAGTACTCCAAAAGAAATATTGGACTGATGAACAGTACTCCAAAAGAAACTTGTTGGACTGATGAACAGTACTCCAAAAGAATCATTGGACTGATGAACAGTACTCCAAAAGAAACTTGTTGGACTGATGAACAGTACTCCAAAAGAAACTTGTTGGACTGATGAACAGTACTCCAAAAGAAACTTGTTGGACTGATGAAGTGTACTCCAAAAGAAACATGTTGGACTGATGAAGTGTACTCCAAAAGAAACTTGTTGGACTGATGAACAGTACTCCAAAAGAAACATTGGACTGATGAACAGTACCCCAAAAGAAACTTGTTGGACTGATGAAGTGTACTCCAAACGAAATATGTTGGACTGATGAACAGTACTCCAAAAGAAACATGTTGGACTGATGAACAGTACTCCAAAAGAAACTTGTTGGACTGATGAACAGTACCCCAAAAGAAACATGTTGGACTGAAGAACAGTACTCCAAAGAAATTCCATGACGACCCCAGCCCCACGTTCATGACGTTTATCACACCGTCCACATCAACTGTATGTTATATGCATAGCTTTTTGACTCACTTGTGTAAACAAAGTGAGTCTATGTTTTAACCCGGTGTTCGGTTGTGTGTGTGTGTGTGTGTGTGTGTGTGTGTGTGTGTGTGTGTCTGTGTGTGTCTGTGTGTGTCTGTGTGTGTGTCTGTGTGTCCGTGGTAAATACTTTGTCAGTTGACACCAAATTTGGCATAAAAATAGGAAAAATTCAGTTCTTTCCAGTCATCTTGTTTAAAACAATATTGCACCTCTGGGATGGGCACAAAAAAATTAAAAAAAGAAGCCTAATTATATGCAAACTGCATTTACTGTTATATTTATATTTTTTGTATTCTCTAAACTTGGCACTTTGACCTCTTATTCTGATACAACAAGAGGAGTCATTATTATCATTTTTTGTTCAAACAGGAACTTCTTTTGCTAAGCGTGGAATTTTTATTTATTTTGCAAACGTTTTGGTGCAGATAGTAAAAAAAGGGAAATTACTCTGTAATTAATGCTAAGGGACTTAATTTATCACAAGTGAGTCTTGAAGGCCTTGCCTCTCTTGTTTTTCTTTTCTTTTCTGCAGTGCCGACGTTTGCATTTCATGAAGAAAGTTTCACCTTTTGGATAATCAGTCCACGACAAATTTTGAGTCAGTCCTGACTTGATGCACTGCATCTGGGTTCAGATTGTTCATCAAGCCAGTAATTTTTTTAAAAAATTCCTTTCGTCGCGGTAATTTCCTAGCGCACCAGTCTCTATTTTCCGAAAAGTGAAATCTTTCCAATGACGAAGCATGGCTGCCAACTCACCGCAGTTACGGAAACAAGGGCCATGCGGGCATAGTGTTCTGAGTAATGCACTAACTGCGATCGTTTATTTGCTTGTGAGAGTGCATGTACGGGTATGTATACCTAACTTGTGACAGCACCCATTTCTGTTCGCCTTCCCTAGTATTAAAACAGAAACGCGGAACTGCCCTCGAATATTTTGACATTATGGGAAACGCGTAAACACCTAAAAGCTAATCCAACTCGGACACGACCCGTCACTTTTTTTTTTTTTTTTTTAGCCCGTCCTTAGGTTTTCCAATTTCCCTTCACGTTTGGGTTACTGGGTCAGTGTCCGACATACATATTCGGAAAATCTTTCCAAAGTTTCACAGCACTATCCTTGAGGCGATTTTGGCCATTTTTAGCGGGGGGACGATGTCTTTCATCTAATCGGATTTGTGTGTGTGTGTGTGTGTGTGTGTGTGTGTGTGTGTGTGTGTGTGTGTGTGTGTGTGTGTGTAATGGGGAGTGGAGGGCCGGGGGGAGGGTGGGAGACGATGTGCAGTCTATGTGCTGGAGGAAGCTTTGCACTTTAGGTCTTGGCGGAGGGTGTGTAGGCCTGATTTAGGTCTTGGGGAATAGATACAAATTCTTCAGAGAATGCGTCTCATTGCATTCGTCCTAACCACGGGAATGTCTCCTGGTTTGTCTAACGACTTGTCTGAGGTGCCTAACTAGCTCAAACAATCAGAATCAAACGAGTATCAAGTTTGCCCAATAGCATGCGAGAAAGTACAGGATTCGTCCTAATCACCTGACAAACGTCCACATATTTGTAACAACATGACTATTTCGTTCTTACCTCCAGAAAATAATCCGATTGGTCCAATGATTTGTGTGTACGGGCCTCATTGTCTTACTCCAGAATCATTTCTGATCCTTCCAGAGCCGTGAGAGAACATCGATTCATTGGTCATGGCCATCAGAATATGATCTCAATGGTCCAAGGATTTGCGTGCCTCATTGGTCTTTGGCCTCCAGACAGTGATTGGTCCAAGGATTTGTGTGAACGTGCCTCATTGGTCCTTATCAAAAAACGTATCTGATCGGTCCAAGGACTTGTAAGAGCGTCGATTCATCGATCATAGCCATCAGAAAATTATCTGATTAGTCCAAGGATATAATATAAACCTGTCTCATTTGTTCTAGCCACCAGGAAATTATCTGATTGGTCGAAGGATTGAACTTGTGCGAATGTGTCTCTGACTGGTCCCAAACCATCAGAAGGTTGGTTTCTTTTTTTGGGGGGGTTGTTTTGTTTGTTTTTGTTTTTTCTCCCCGTTCCTCCCACAGTTGTGTACCAAAGAACAACACTGCATGCAAAAAGAAAGAGGTTGAAAAGGAGAACGAGACAAGGAAGACAGATAACATTTCGACTGCACGTTACAAGGGGAGAGAACAGCGGGGAGGGGAGGGGGGTGGTCTAGGGAGAGGGGCAGAGAGAGGGCTGGGCTGGGGACAGACTTGGCAACGTGAACGGCCCGATATCTCTTTTATAATTCACTTGCACGCAATCACTGACCGGAGGAACAGCGTACAGGAGGAGAGCTGGGGTTGGGGATAGAGGGAGAGACTGACAGAGAGACAGACAGAGAGACAGAACAGACACACAGAGGCATGAACTGAAAAAAAGTGGTAAGCATCCAGGCCGGAAGCAGCCTGGGTGATGTAAGGACATCGTTTTACGATATTTTTGCACGCAGTGTCAATGAATTTTGAGCCTAACAGTAAATCCTTTTCAACATGAAATGCTTATCGTCGAAAAAAGGGTTAACCAAAATGAACACACACACACACACACACAACCCCCCTCCACCCCACCCCCACACAGTCCTCCCCCAACCTCCCCCCCACCACCTCCCCCCCCACAAACACACACACAAACATACCCCTCACCCTCTCACACACCCACAATTGCTCGTGTTCTCGCACTCAAGAGATGTACCTATGTGCAAGCGCGTACACTGACGCATTCACAAAAAGATAAGCAAAGAAAATCTTGTCACACCGCAACGGAAAATTCATCAGCCTTTCAAATCAATGCATGAATCACTCCGTTTGTGAACACGTCATTCTCTGTGGAGTATGTCATCTTAATATTGTTTGTGTGTGAGACGCGGCGCACTCTTGTGCGTGAGTGTGTGTGTGTGTGTGTGTGTGTGTGTGTGTGTGTGTGTGTGTTTGTGAATGAGTGAGTGAGAATGTGTGTGTGTGTCAGTGTGTGTGTGTGCCGAACGCTTAAGGAAAAGAAAAAAAAGAAAGAGAGAGAGACGGAGACAGACAGATAGACAGATAAACAGGCAAACAGACAGCAAACATACACGCGTATGCTCACACGCACACTCGCACGCGCTTCCGTGCTTATTTATTACAGAAGCCCTTTTCGTTCCGCTACCACCTCCATCACTGACTACGCACTGCATGGACTCCGCGCCGTATTACTCTTGCCAGTCGCCACCACTGTAGTAGTAGCGCCTACGAACGGCAACGCTGCTGCTGTTGTTGCGAAGCTTGCTTGCTGAGCTTCGCGATGGCTGTGAGAGCGATGCTGGTGCTGATGAGTCTTGTGCCTGCCACGCCTCTCTCCCCCATACCCCCCCCCCCTCACACACACACACACACTCTCTCTCTCTCTCTCTCTCTCTCTCTCTCTCTCTCTTCCAGTCGAGCTGAAGTTCGCAGGAGCCGGTGCAATGATTGAGAGACCCAGTATCGCTGGTGCCGCGGCCGTCGCCGCTACTACTGTTGCTGCTGCTGCTGTTGTTGTAGCTGCTGCTGCTGCTGCTGCAGTTGTCTGAGGCGTATTACATGCTGGGATGCTGGTGATGTTCTGTTGTGCTTGCTGTGGGGGGTGGGGTTGAAATGGACAGCGTTCTTGCTACTGCTACTACTACTACCACTACTTCTGCTGCTACTACTACACCAGGCGGTAGGTTTTAATGAGTGATTTTTGTTTGTTTTGTTAAACTGTGTTATTCTTTTTTTTTATTGGGTTATATTTTCGTTCATTTTTTTAACTTTTGACTCTGTTTTTTTGTTTGTTTGTTTTTGTTTTTTGGGTGGGGGTTGGGGTTGGGGGGGCGTTTGGTTGTTGGGGGTTATTCTGGTGTTTAGTTCGTTGTTGCAGGTGTGGTTCTGATGAGACTGTGGGTGGTGTTTAGATATTTGTGGTGTGGTGTTTTTAGTTCATTTACGTAGCATTGCACTGCATGCTACTTTATTGTTGTTCGCATACTGCACTACAGAGCACTGCACTAGACTGTACTACATTGCACTGGTCTGTGCTGTTCTTCACCACACAACACTACTCTCTCTCTCTCTTTTCTCTCTCTCTTTCCGATGCTCTCTGTGCGTCTCTATCTCGGTGTGTCTCTCTTTTCTTTTGTGTGTATGTCTGTGTCTACCCATTTCTTTTTCTCTCAGCTTTCTCTTTCTGTCTCCCTCTCTCTTTCTCTCTTCTTCCGTTTCTGTCTCTTTCTTCCTACACATCTCTCTTCCCCTGTCTTATTCTTTTATATTCCCCTCTCGTCCTCTAAACTCTCTCTCTCTCTCTTTCTTCGTCTCTCTCTTTCTTTCTTTCTTTCTTCTTCCCCTTTTCTCTCTCTTCGTTTTTCCGTATCTCTCTCTCTCCGGCGGTTTTTTTTTCTCTCTGTCTCTCTCTCTCTCTTTCTCTTTCTGTGTGTGTGTGTGTGTGTGTGTGTGTGTGTGCGTGTATGTGTGTGCGTGTGTGTGTGTACCTGTCTTTACATTTACAGTGTCTTAAAGCGATTGCGTATTGCTAAAACTTAGATTCCAATATCAACATTGATTTTCAAATACAATAAGCATCTAAGTGTAAATGTTAAGCAATGTGTTTTTGAAAAGTGATTGTGTGATTGATATATGACTTACCCATTCAGTTAGGTGCTTAGGCCTAAATCTGAATTAACCATTTCGTATTCGTATTTCTGTATTTGTCTTCCGCCATCTCTCTCTCTCTCTCTCTCTCTCTCTCTCTCTCTCTCTCTCTCTCTCTCTCTCTCTCTCTGTATCTGTCTTCCGCCATCTCTCTCTCACTCTCCTCTCTCTCTGTATCTGTCTTCCGCCATCTCTCTCTCTCTCTCCTCTCTCTGTATCTGTCTTCCGCCATCTCTCTCTCACTCTCCTCTCTCTCTGTATCTGTCTTCCGCCATCACTCTCTCTCTCTCCTCTCTGTATCTGTCTTCCACC
>NC_134876.1:52557437-52564937 GCF_041734735.1 Babylonia areolata | reverse complement strand
GTCTGATTCTTTGTTGTTGATGGAAAGAATAGAAAAAAAGAAGCTGATGATTACGACGACGACAACGATGATGATGATGATAACGACGACAACGTTGCCAATGATGACGACGATGACATTGATGATGATTTTTTTTTTTTTTTTTTTTTTTTTTTTACATATTTTTTAGGGAATGAACACAACCCGTTGTAGCAGATTAGTGAAAGCACTGACTGACAGACAGACCGACCGACAGACAGACAGGGCTGAGTGATCTCGTCCCCGCTGTTGAAGAAGATCTCCAATGACAGATGCTGCTCCCCCCCCCCCCTACCCCGCCCCCACCGGCAGCCTTACAGGTGGAGAAGTGTGGCGCTGGTGTGTGTGTGTGTGTGCTGTGTGTGTGTGTGTGTGTGTGTGTGTGTGTGTGTGACCGATCTGTGTGTGTATAATGTGTGTGTGTGTGTGTGTGTGTGTGTGTGTGTGTGTGTGATCGATCTCTGTGTGTGTGTGTGTGACCGATCTGTGTGTGTATAATGTGTGTGTGTGTGTGTGTGTGTGTGTGTGTGTGTGAGATTGATCTGTGTCTGTGTCTGTGTGTCACCGACCTCTGTGTGTATATGTATGTGCGTGTGAGTCTCTGTGTGTGTCTATGTATGTGTGTGTGTGTGTGTCTGTGTGTGACCGATCTGTGTGTGTGTGTGTGTGTGTGTGTGTGTGTGTGACCGATCTGTGTGTGTGTGTGTGTGTGTGTGTGTGTGTGTGTGTGTGTGTGTGTGTGACCCGGAAAATTCCCGGAGTGAAATCGACTCCCTGTCTTGTCTGTCACTCACTCACACGGGCCCAGTCTGCCTGGAGGGAGCTCGTCAGTTTAACCCATCGATTCCTGGGGTCTGGCCTCTCCGGTGTGCAGAATTTAGAGGATGTCAATGTCTGTTTCTGTGTGTCTGTTTCCGTGTGTGTGTGTATGTGCGTGTGTGTGTGTGTGTGTGTGTGTGTGTGTGTGTGTGTGTGTGTGTGTGTGTCGCTCTGTCTGTCTGTCTCGTCGTTTTTTGTTGTTGTTATTGTTTGTTTGTTTGTTGTTGTTTTTTCTTCTTCTTTCATTCTCGCATGCTTTTAGAGTTGATAATGTGGAGTGGTTTGGGAAAGAGGGTGAAGAATTGGGTAGATAGAGAGAGACAAGTGGAGGGGGGACGAGAGAGAGAGAGAGACAGGGAACGACAGATAAATGGATGCAGAGAGACAGACAGACAGACAGAGACACAGAGATAGAGAGAGGAGAGAGAGACACACACAGATAGAGACAGACAGACAGAGACACAGAGATAGAGAGAGAGAGCGCGCGCACACACACACACACACACACACACACACACACACACACACACACACACACACAAACAGAGAGACAGGCAGACAGACAAAGACAGAGACACAGAGATAGAGAGAGGAGAGAGAGACACACAGACAGACAGACAGACATAGAAAGACATGACACAGAGATAGAGATAGGAGAGAGAGAGAGAGACACACACACACACACACACACACAGACAGACAGACGGACAGACATAGAGATAGATTCAGATTCAGATGATTTAATGTACTTCGGCCATAGGCTTACATGCACGAAAGGGAAAGGGTGGGTGGGGCCTGGGGGGGTGGGAGGTGATAGGGGAAGAGGTGCTGGATAATCCAACTTTAAAAAAATCATTACAAGCTATGTAATTACAAGGAGAAACTGGCCCACCATTCACACACACACACACACACACACACTCTCTCTCTCTCTCTCTCTCTCTGTCTCGTTCACACACACACACACACACACACACTACTAAAACACACACATCACCTAACGTTCATTTTTCCTTTCTTTATGACAGGGCAATGGGGTCACCACAGGTACCGCACGTGACCATCGACAACACGGATGCCTTCTCCTTTCCTTGTCATCGTCGTTGTCGTCGTTGATCGACGAGTGTGGTCGCCCCTAGCAACGCTTCCCTGTGTCCAACTGTGTGGAGTTTGTTGTCCACGCGAACAGGATATTATTTAACCCCTTGACTACTGAACGTTGGCGAAATAAGATCAGTGCGACATGAATTTAAAGTACAGTTATTACGACTTCTTGGTCCGTACTTTTTAGATGTATCACTGATTTTTTTTATTTAAAAAAAAATAAAAAAATAATTTACTGAACAAAGCGATGTGTTCTCAAGAAGAAGAAATATATTCCAAACAAAGAATGGTGAGTGACACACTGACCTGTAAGCTCAATTCGTTTACTTCCGTGATATGACAGCCCGTCCGCTGACAAGCATATTAGTACGCCGCAGTGTATGGGTTAAGCCACGTATTCCTGCACTCTGACTGTGGCGTTATAACCCTGTCAGTCTGTCTCAGTGATGAACGTAATAATTATCCTTTGGCGGCAAATTCGTGATTTCATTTGAAAGTTGTTTTTTTGTGTAGTTGTTGTTGTTGTTGTTGTTTTAATCAGCAGCGTCTATGATAAAATGGACCCCTTTTATCAAAAGTGAATGTTATTTACAACCCACAATTTTATGTAAAGTTTCTCCATTCAGCACCGTCTCTTCTTGTGGGAAAGTGTTTATCACTTTACGTGAACGGTACATAAATATGAATGGTGTGACAACGGCGAGAAAGTGTCAGTTTGTATACACGTATACGAAATCATGCGTCTGGCGCATTGCGGGTGAGCGTTATGCTGGCAACATGACTCTGGCAACGAAGCGTGAGGCTGAAGAAACGTCATGTTACTACTCTGTGACGATCATTGGCGACAGAGCTTCTGTCTGACACAACGGCATGCTGGCCTTTGTAGTAAATTTGTTGACAGAGTGTCAGTTTAGAGATCGCCACTTAACGCCGTGTACTGGTGTGCCATGATAGTGATAACAAGTCGTCCGTTCGAATGAAACATCATAACAGCGATCCGATGATGCAAGCAGCCATGAAAACGCCAAAGTCACTTGTGCAGCATATAGTGTTTCAGTTGTGTCAAAGTCACGTGACCTTATGTAGTGACAGCGGCAGCAAGACACGTTGTGTATGATGTCATGCTTCTTTCTATGCAGTGACCGTGACTGGCGAAGTGTCAGTATATATATATATATATATATATATGTAAGTCAGTGCTTTGATCAGGGGTCATTGATGTTGGTACCAAAAATCCCGCTATAATTTTTGGTATTAGATAGATCGACGGTTTTTTCCCCCCCTGAACGTCATGTTACGAGTTTTATGTCTAAAATATAATCAATTGCGTTAAAGTTTCAATTTGTTGAAACGTTTCGCTGATCAGATCTGTAACGACTGTAGGAACAAACAACACGGCTGCGAATAAAATCCGACGAGTGTCACGAGCAGCGGAAGTACCAGTGGATGTAAAAACATTATGTGGTGATGGCTGTGTCAAAGCATTGTGCTCCCATAAACATGAAGGAACCGGCATCGTGATTCAATATCACCATAGAGTGGTGACTCATGGAAAATATAAAGGTGCTGTCTTCAGGATCTTGACCTCAACATGTTAGCTCCTGCAAATTTCCCTCTTCCAGTTGCTGATTCTGGGGGGTAAACGTTCGTTTGAATATACGTCATACTACTTACCATCAGAGTGATGACCTGGGTGGTCCCAAGTGCTTAGGATCAACAAAACGCTTTGTGTGTGCATGTGTTTTTGGTGTGGGATAGCGCAAAGCACCAAGTTTGTGTAACTGTCATTGCTAGATAAGTTTTGTGACGGATTCGGCAAAACGTCTTTGGTTGCGTAAACGTAATTTTATTGTGATGACGGCGTTTCAAAGCGTGTGTTCACGTGAACAGCGTGATAAAGCTAAAGCTTGCATAAAAGAGTCAGTTTCTATAGACGCAATACTCACCCGTTTAGTGAGTACTGAAAACAGAACGTCCATTAACAGACGGATGGAAGTGGACTGAATGTTTCAGTTCTTCGAAAAGTCATACACTTGTATAAGGACGGCCGCAGCAAAGTGAACCTCGCCATCTTATGTGATGATGGTATCAGCCGCAAAGTTCACGTCATACTCTTAACCGTTGACGAAATCAGTTTTGTATGGTGACGACAATAGCGGCAAAGTAAACGTCACACTTTTTATGTGGTGATGACAATAGCGGCAAAGTAAACGTCACACTTTTTTTCTTCTTTTTTTTTTATGTCGTGACGACAGTAGCGGCAAAGTAAACGTCACACTTTTTTTTTATGTGGTGACGACAGTAGCGGCAAAGTAAACGTCATAATTTTTGTGTGGTGACGGTAATATAGCGGCACAGTTAACGTCACACTTCTTTTTTTTATGTGGTGACCATAATAGTGGCAAAGTAAACGTCATAATTTTTGTGTGGTGACGGTAATATAGCGGCAAAGTAAGCGTCATACTTTATTTATGTGGTGATGACAATAGCAGCAAAGTAAACGTCACTTTTTTTTTCTTTTTTTTTTAAAATGCGGACATCAGCGTCAATGTAAACGACATACCAGCATTTCTGTGACAGTGGCTAAAAGCCGAGAGCTGGACAGAGTGACATCCAAGTGGCGTTTCTTGCAAACATTGTTGTCATCGCCTCCATCTTCGTCTTCGTCGTTGTGGGTGACATCGTTGACAGTATCGTCGAGGGCATTATGGGATGAAGCTACCCGAGCCTGGACCGCCTGTATGTGGACCGCTTTTGTGCCTCGGGTAGGTCGGGTAGGTGTGCTGCTGTCAGTGCTGAACCTGCCGTTTGTCTTGACGGTGGGCGTGTGACATGCGTGCGTATGCAGACAGCATGGTTACTGATTCTGTGTCTTTCTCACTTGCTTTGTGTCTTTCTCACTTGCTTTGTGTCTTTCTCACTTGCTTTGTATTTCTCTCTCTCTTGTCTTCCCGTCTGTCTCTGTCGGTCTGTCTCTCAGTTGGCTGTTAAGTTGTCTTTACAACAGTTGAGTGGCAAGCAAGTGTAATTTTAAAACATTGAATCTTTTTTTTCTTCTTCCTTTCCTTCGTTCGTTCTTTTTCTTTCTCTGTTTCTTGTCTCTCCCCCTCTCTCTCTCTCTGTCTCTGTCAGTCTGTCTCTGAGATAGCTGTTTGTGTCTTGATGAAGGACGCCTGGCATGCATGTGATGCGTTAGATATATTGAATCTGTTTTTCTTTTCTTTTTTATTTCTTTGTTTGCCTCTTTCTGTCTGTCTGCCTGTCTCTCAGTGTCTCTGTCGGTCTGTCTATCTTCGTGTCTTTGGCCAGTCTCTCTGTGTGTGTCTTTCTCTGTATGTTTGGCTGTCGTTTTCTTTCTCTCTGTAATGGACATCGATCTCTGAGAGTGTGGAGTGATGGCCTAGAGGTAACGCGTCCGCCTAGGAAGCGAGAGAATCTGAGGGCGCTGGTTCGAATCACGGCTCAGCCGCCGATATTTTCTCCCCCTCCACTAGACCTTGAGTGGTGGTCTGGACGCTAGTCATTCGGATGAGACGATAAACCGAGGTCCCGTGTGCAGCATGCACTTAGCGCACGTAAAAGAACCCACGGCAACAAAAGGGTTGTTCCTGGCAAAATTCTGTAGAAAAATCCACTTCGATAGGAAAAACAAATAAAACTGCACGCAGGAAAAAATACAAAAAAATGGGTGGCGCTGTAGTGTAGCGACGCGCTTTCCCTGGGGAGAGCAGCCCGAATTTCACACAGAGAAATCTGTTGTGATAAAAAGGAATACAAATACAAATACAAAAATATATTTGACGAATTACATCTTCAGTATTGCATGGTATGATTTTGCTAGCAGAAGTAAAGTTCGGTTTACACACTATTTGTTTTTCCACAGAAATGATAAACTCCAGAAAACCAGTTTAAAAAAAAAACAAAACTGTTTATGAAGTACAATTGATTCAGTCTCAAGTTACAATAATGCACAGCACATAATATATAAACATTGAATCTTTATAATGCCTTTGTTAACATTAAAAATCCATTTATTTTCCTTGGAAAAAAAACTTTCAGAAAAAACATGCTGATACTGGTTACTAGTACTGACAAGACGTAGCCTGCTTGTTACTGGTTAAAATCAATTGTTATAATCAATTATCATATAGATGGAAACATGAAGTTGCCAATTAAAAGTATATGATTTGAGTGTCAGATGTCCGAAACAGGTGTGTCAAATACAAGGTAAAGCTATGAGAATCGGATTTTGTTCTTATTTTATGTCAACTATTTGCCTTCTATTGAAAATATTGCACATTATTTACATGAACACCAGGAAAATTTGTGAATGAAAAAATTCAATAATGATAAACAATAAATGGACAGATATTTAGGATATCAAAAGATGAATGAATGAAAATACAAATACAAATGGATAAATAAGTAAATGAATAAACAGACAGATAGATAAATGAATGAATAAATAAATAAAAAGAAAAAAGAAAAGAAAAAAAAAGAAGAAGAAGAAGAAGAAAAGAGACATCATTTTCAATGGGATTTTGGCTGTTAAGGTTTGAAAAAAAAGAAAGAATATGAACAGAATGAACTGCGCTTTCAGAACAATACTGATCACCAGCAGATAACAAGAATGGCCATGTCACTTTCAGGACAGCGAGGGAATAGATTTCTTTTGACAGTTCAGCTCCGTGCTAGCATGATTGTGTTTTGAATCATTTATGAAGGAAAAAAAGTACTGACAGGGGGAAAGCACAATTATGGCTAGCTTCAGTTTTGAATTTCCGACTGATTTATTATTAATTTATTCATTTATCTGTTGTTGTATTTCTTAATCTATTTATTTCCACCCTCATAAAAAGAAAACGGAATTATATTTTCTGTCATGATGACACACTGGATGATCGTGCTCTTACTTTGTCCCTTGTGTGGTAATGCTGGGAATAGTTAAAGTATAATAACTACCAAGTTAAACCGATCTCTCAGTCAAAGAAGGCTACTCACTTGCGTAACTTTCGTCGGCGATCCGGCCGGCTTCTTCAGCGCAACTGCTGGGTAGAGAAATAGCAGCTGTGCGCATCGCCGTGAGCGAACTCACGACAATGCGACTTGACGAGTGAGGAGAACACCGAAGGCAGGTTGTGTCGGCCCCGGTCACGGTTGAGAACAGAAGAGAAAAGAAAAGAATAGAATATGTCTTTATTACCAAGTGTACCGGGGTCACAAGGAATATTAGGGGGGATAGTACATAACAAGATACGAATATAAATCGAAAGTCATACACAAACACAGATACAGTAGAAATAAGATACATACAAGTGCATATCAATATAAAAACTTGTGCATACTCACGCATGTACGCACTGCACACACACACACACACACACACACACACACACACACGTTTGAACAGAAGCTGCATATTACATGTGGATGGGGCTGATGACTAGATATTCAGGTACATGGTTGTTGGTTGCACAAGTCTATTTATCACACTGGATTTGATCGAGAGACAGGGTATTGACTGCTTTGGGGAAAAAGCTATTGGCGAAGCGATTGGTT
>NC_134876.1:52534937-52549937 GCF_041734735.1 Babylonia areolata | reverse complement strand
GGGAGGGAGAGAGAGAGGGAGGTGGAAGTAGAAGACAGAAACACAGAGAGAGAGAGGGAGAGAGAGAGAGGGGGTGGGGGGAGGAAGAGGGGAAAGAGACACAACGAGAGAGTGTTTCAGTTTCTCACGGAGGTGTCGCTCCGTTCAGACTAAAATCCATATACGCTACACCACATCTGCTTGGCAGATATGCCTGACCAGCAGCAGCATAATCCAACGTGCTTCGTCAGGCCTTGAGTGAACCTATCGAGCGTATTTCTTCTGCAGAATTTTGCCTTGAGGAGAATACTCTCGTTGCCATGGGTTCTTTTTCAGTGCGTCAAGTGCGTGCTGCACACGGGACCTCGGTTTACCGTCTCATCCGAATGAATAGATGTCCAGTTTGATTTTCTAGTCAAACTTGGGTGAAAAGGCGAGAGATTCGAACCCAGATCCTCAATGACTCTGTTATGGTAGATGAGCGTCTTAACCATTCTGCCACCTTCTTCACGAGAGAGAAGAGGAGAGAGATAAAGAGACAGAGACAGAAAAAAACTCTGAAAACATAAGTGATTTTTCTATTCCTATGTATCACCATCCTCCATATTTGAATGTGTGTGTGTGTGTGTTTGTCTGTGCGTGCGTGCGTGTGTGTATAAGTATGTAAATGTGGAGGAAGGGGGGGCCATAGAGGAGGTGGTGAGGGGGCATAGGGAGGGTGGGGGGAGGGGCGGTGGGAGGGGCCACATGGGGGACCTGGACCGGAGAGAAATGGCTTCATCTGTGGAGGCGAGGTTTGAATAAGGATGATTGACTCACAACACAAATTGCAAGCAAGGAACGTGTGTGTGTGTGTGTGTGTGTGTGTGTGTGTGTGTGTGTGTGTGTGTGAGAGAGAGAGAGAGAGAGAGAGAGAGAGAGAGAGAGCGTGTGTGTGTGTGCGTGTGCGTGTGTGTGCTTGTATGTTTGTTTGCTAGTGGACTGGTCAAGTTTTGTTGCTTAACAACTTTTCCCTTCAGATGTGTTTTTGTTTTGTTTGTTTGTTGCGGCCTTCTCTGCTTGGTTTACTTGCTTGCTTTATATCCTTTTTTGGGGTGGTGGTGGTGGGTGTGGGTTGGGGGGGGGGGGGTTGGGGGATGAGTGCTTAGGATGATAAATCTCCCAGTCAACCCTCCCCCCCCTCTCTCTGTCTCCGTCTCTGTCTCTTTTTGTCTCACACACACACACACACACACACACACACACACACACACACACACACAGAGAGAGAATTCAACGAAACTGGGTGATCTTGATATTCCATCTGCGTTTCACATGCTCTTCCATTCAATATTTTACAGTAAATAATCTATCTTCAGTTGATGTTGAAATGAAATGGAGTCATACACCCCAAAAAACAACAACAACAACAACAAAAACAAAAGCTAAAAAACACAAAAACAAAAACACACACACAAAAACAACCTCTCTGTACATCATTTTTGTATGTCAATTTATTGAATCAAATTCTCTGTTTTTTTGTTGTTTTTTTTTGTGGGTTTTTTTTTCAAATTTAACGAAGATTCACAGTCAAGGGAAGGGGATTTATATTGTTGATTGATTGAGTTATTACTTATGCATTTATGTAATGAAATATATTTATTTATTCATCCGTTTTGTTATCCATTAGTTTATTCTTTTTTTTCCTGTGTTCTATTTTACTGTCGTGTTTCTTTTCATTTATGAATTTGGTACTTAAAATTCAACGGATGTTAAACCATGGGAATATATTTATTTATTCATTCATTGTTTCAAATAACTTTTTAAAAATTTCTTTTTATTCACATTTTACGTTGCAATTTCAATCATACATGCATACATACATAGGGGGAAAAAAAGAGAGGCAAAATCTAAACCTGCACACACATTCATGCGCACACAGAATAAAGCAAAAACATACAAATTATACAGCAGTACAACGCACACACACACACACACACACACACACACACCTAAAAAAAAAAAAAAAAAAAAAAGTATAAAAAAAATCAAATATCTTTGTCTTCAGCAGAAGAGACTTTGGTGTTATCGTACACCATTGCTCTTTTTTTTTCTTTCGTCTCGATCTGTCTTTCTTTTCTGCTCAGAATGTGATCAGTCACGTGCTTTTGCCGACAATCACCCCCCTTACCCCTCCCAAACCCCCTCCCTCTTCTCCTCTTTCTCTTCAAAGCGGATTTTTATTCCCACCACGCTGGCCGCTTAGGTTTGCCCTGATTTCCCTCAGGACGATTGGAGTGCCCTCCCTTTTTCTTTCTTTCTTTTTTCTTCTTTTTTGTTTTCTATCGGATAAATCAGTCTCGCCATTCTCTGTTGCGAATCAAAACGAAACTACTTTACGCTGTGGATATCCAGTGGGCTTTTGAGGCGCTTTAAAAAAAAAATATTTATATATTTTTTAAGGGTCCTGGTTTTCCCAAGACTTTAGACCTGGACACAATGGCGTTTCCAACAATGGCAACGGAGGAAGAAAGAAAGAAAGAAAGAAAAAAAAAGGTTCCAGTGTTTGCAACAGTAGCATTGATCGACTTGCTACACAGCTGGAAGAAAGTTTGGTTGGCGGCGGCGGCGGTGGCGGTGGCGGTGGCGGCAGTCACCACAGTCCGAGTGATAGATGGAAGTGTCAGGCTGGTTGGTGAGGGGTATTGGAGATGTCTGAACAAATCGATTGACCGTGACTTATCTTCATGATTTGTGGAGCATGGCTTTCTGTTTCTGTTGTGCTCTCCTCTGCTCGCCGCCGGGAACAGTGTGTGTGTGTATGTGTGTTCGTGTGTGTGTGTGTGTGTGCGTGGGGGTGGGGGGAGGGGGAGGGGGCGGAGGGGGGCAGGGTGTATGTGCGTGTGTATGTGTGTGTGTGTGTGTGTGTGTCCTTTCTGATGCACTGGGATTTTTCCACACAATCACCGCGGGTTTTTGTGTGGAAGAAATCAAATTATTTTTGGAAAACGTGTGAGTTACACAACCTGTTCACAGTGCATTGAAAGACCCCAGTCATTTGATCCGGACAGATGACGTCAATACTGTGACGTAATATTGGCCACTGACGTATTTTCTCTTCACTTCACCACCTGCATGTTTTGTTCGCTTCAACTGCTCCGGTGGTTAGAAAAAACATGGCCATTGGGGCGGTATGGTCCTGCCGGTACAGTGACGCACTCAAGCTGTTTTAACATCTAACGATCAGTGTATAGTAGTAGTACCTCAGTGAATATATGGCTGGCTAATGGGTATAGATACGGTGAATGATGGTGTACGACAGCATAGCAACAGCGGCAGCAGCAGCAGCAGCAGCAAGATCAGAAGCAGGAAAAACAATTTCAATGATGATAATAATAATAATAAGGATGATAATATAAAACTCATGTATGATGATGATACTACTACTACTAAGAATAGGTTAATGATAATGATGATGATAATAATTATAATAAAACAATAATGATAATAATAATGATATACCAAATACATTCAAACAGTGCTTTCAAACATCTCAAAGCGCTGTGCACTAGTACACAGATTAAAAAAAAAGAGAGAGAGAGAGACCCACACAAGAACTCTCTCCCTCACACACACACACACACACACACACACACACACACACACACGCTTACAACATTATCATCACCATCACTAGCATCATCATCAGCAGCAGCAGCAGCATCATAGTTTTCAACATCAGCGCGTAAACCGCGAAAAGAAAAAAAAAAAAAGGAGTTTTTTTCCGAAGCATTTCGCCGTGACATTTATTTCACTAAATAGGCCTAACAGTTTGAGGACTAAGACGGCCGTGAGAGAAGGAGAACAACCCTCACACTTTCGGCTTGGTATGGATTCTGTGACAGAGTCCACATAACACGCGCGGCACACACATTCCACCATATATGTAGCATGTCAGATTCAGTCCATACAAATAGGATGTCAGATTCCATACATCGGATTTCACACATAATATCAGGTTCCTCCATACACACACGCTGCAAGACAGATTCCATGATCCAACATCAAGCAACAAGACAGATTCCAATATGCAGACAACAAGACAGATTCCACCGTACAGGCAACAAGGCAGATTCCGCCATATAGGCAAGTCAGATTTCACTGAACTGGCAAGAAGACAGATTCCACTAAAGACGCTGCAAGACAGATTCCACCTGAAGGCAGACTCCACTATACAGGCAACAAGACAGATTCCACTATACAGGCAACAAGACAGATTCCACCAAAGACGCTGCAAGACAGATTTCACCACAAAGCAGACTCCACTATACAGACAACACGACAGATTCCACGATACCGGCAACAAGACAGATTGCACCACAAGACAGATTCCACTATACAGGCAACAGGATGGATTCCACTATACAGGCAACAAGTCATGATTCCACCACGAGATAGATTCCACTATACAGGCAACAAGACAGATTCCACCACGAGACAGATTCCACTACAGGCAACAAGACAGATTCCACCACAACACAGAATCCACTATACAGGCAACAAGACATTCCACTAAACAGGCAACAAGGCAGATTCCACAATGCAGGCAACTAGACAGATTCCACTACATGGCAGATTCCACTATACAGGCAACAAGAAAGATTCCACCATACAGGCAACAAGGCAGATTTCACCTTACACGCAAGCCATGTCATCATCATCCCCCACAACACCCCCACCCATCAGCTATTGATTCCCACAACATCCCGCGCTGCCCAAGATGGCAGCAGCAACGTCCACAGTACGCACGCCCTAGCTCTTCTCTTGGCGAAGGAAGGAAATTCGGTGGCCGGAAATGAAGGATTCCGACCTGTAATTACAGGCGCACGGTGCAGCGTTCGTGATCGATACGTCAGGGAGATCAGATTTGATGTTCTCCGAGATGTGATGATGTGTCTGGTGAGACTAATGAGGCACTCGGCTCACTACTTGATGTCGTTTTTTTTTTTCTTTTTTCTTTTAAGGTGGGGAGAAGGTGCAGGTGTTCTTTTTTCTTGTGTGTGTGTGTGTGTGTGTGTGTGTGTGTGTGTGTGTGTGTACTGCGTAGCCTTTACGTAGAGCTTGTGGTTGGCGAGGCAGGGTTATTTTATAACACTGATTGATTGGTGATTCATTCTGGCTGGGATGACCAGTTGGCAGAAAATGATGGGAAACGTTGCTGACTTGTTTGGAAATCGCGGGACAGAAGTTGTCTCTCTCTCTCTCTCTCTCTCTGTGTGTGTGTGTGTGTGTGTGTGTGTGTGTGTGTGTGTGCTGATATTCAGTAAGACCAAAGCCCCATACGAAGTGGTGTGAACAAAACATTTTTATGCAAGTTAAATCGCTTGGAAAAGCGTGAGTGAGTGGGGGTATAACAGAGGGAGATAGGGAGAGACAGATAGACAGACCGACAGACAGGCAGACAGACGGACAGATAGACAGACAGACAGATAGATAGATAGAAACACAGAGAGAGACAGAGAGAGGCGGTAAAACTGCACATTTGGTGACACGTTTGGGACGAGTCGCCCTACTTCCTGGAGGGAAACAATGTTGCTGTCCTGTTGCCTCAGTGTGTCATGGAATCTGTGTTGTGGTGGAATCCGCCTTGTTGGTGTATTGTGGAAATCTATCTTGTTGTGGAATCTATCTTCTTGATTCAGGAAAGGGTTATCATTGAAAAAGGTACAGAGAAGATACTGAGAATAAAAAGATAATCGTTAACAAGATGAGAAAAGTAGAATTTATATAAAACAAACAAAAAAAACTACAACAACAAAAACAGTGTACACGAAAACCAACTCGGACACGTCCATTTGCCTTTGGAACCCTTAGTCCAAATTCTGGACTTCCCACAATAAACTGTGCCCCCCACCCTCCCCCCACCCTCTCCACCTCGCTACCAATTCTCCACCCTCCAGTCTCTCCATCTCCCTCTCCCCCCCACACTTCCAACACCACCTTCTTCTCTTCTCTTCTCTCCCTTGACCGCGGAAAGAGAAATGTTCCGCGCTTCGTAAGAAAAACAGGAGATAATTCATTGATTCTGTGTTTTCCGTTCTATGGGGCAAATACAATTTCCTCGTCGAGCTAGGGGGGACAAACAAAAAGTGTTTTCTGACCCTGAGTCCCTATGAGACGGGCCACCCTGTTGGATATATCGGGTGTCCCAAAAAAAGTGAACCGCTTTTTGACAAGTATTTTCTCAGTGATTGAGAAACCAAATTCATTGAAAATATTCACACAGTAACCGTAGGGTATCATCAACAAGTCTGCAAAATATCTAAAAGTTCGGACGCAGATCATGCGAGTATTGTCAAATTCAAAACAGCATGTCAAAAAATCCAATATCAGAGCTGTGCAATGTGACCTTCATCATGTTCATGCCAGCTGCCAGGTGTTGGCATCTGTCAATCAGTGTCAATCATCTGTCAAGTCTATTGATTTTTTTATATTTTTTTTTAATTGTCGTCTATATCCAAAATCAGTTCTGTCCAATGTTTCAGTTTGGAATGGTCAACCATGCCTTTGAGTGAAAGTGATAAGGTTACCTTTGAAAACTGTTTCAAGGAGAAAGGCTGGGGTTGAAGAAGGATCGTACAGGAATTTCCAGGCAAAGGTTGGAGTCATGTCACTGTAAATAAACTTATCGCTAAAATATGCACTACAGGGTCAGTAGCACGTAAAATTGGCAGTGGGAGATCCAAGACTGCATGTTCAGAGGACAACAACGACCGTGTTGAGGAACTGATTCAATCCCAGGAGGAGAACCTAGGGACCCACAAATCTTTTAGAAAAGTTGCAAGCGATTTACAAGTGAGCAAGTCTTCTGTTCAAAGAATGGCGAAAGAACTGGAGCTGAAGCCCTTGAAGAGGATGTGGGTATCAAGGAGGGACCAAAATGTTAGAGGGAAAAGAAAACTCGCTGCCGTAACTACTCGGCCACTGATGTGAAAAGGATCATTTTCACAGACGAGAAAGACTTTACGTTAGAGATAGCTAAAAATCGTCAAAACGATCGCGTTCATGGGAAACGGAAACGAGAAATTCTGCCATCTCGCCTCTATCATGAGACTTCTAGATTTTCAAAAAGATAATGGTTTCAGCTGGAGTATCCGGAAAAAACAAACATTCATTTTATTGACACTGATAGAACCAAGGTTAATTGTGAAAGCTTCATTCAGTTATTGAATGACAATCTTCTCCCGGATTGTAGGCGTTTTTATCCAAGAAACAATTACGTGTTTCAGCAAGATGGTGCTCCTTCACACACAAGTAGGGTAACCCAGGCCCATCTAGAGGAAGTTACACCAGAATTCATCAAGAAGGATGAATGGCCTCCACGAAGTCCTGACTGTAACCCAATGGATTATGCCATATGGGACTCTCTGAAGGAGAAAGTTTACCGGGGAGTGAGAGACAAATTGACCGAGCAGGCGTTAAAGGACAGGATAATTATGTCATGGGAGGAGATATCGGTGGAAGAAATACGTAAAAGCATTTCTGCTTGGAAGAAACGGCTTCGTTTAGTCGTGGAGGAAGATGGAGGCCACATTGAGCATAAACTGAAATAAGTGAGTTTTCCTCTGATATTGGATTTTTTGACATGCTGTTTTGAATTTGACAATACTCGCATAATTTGATATTTTAGATATTTTGCAGACTTGCTGATGATACCCTAAGGTTACTGTGTGAAAATTCTCAATGAATTCGATTTCTCTATCACTGAGAAAATACTTGTCAAAAAGCGGTTCACTTTTTTTAGGACACCCGATATATTCCATTTAATGCGACGTGGGGTTGGGGGTAAGGGGGTGTGGAGTGGGAAGGGGGGGGGGGGGAGAGAAGAGGTGACGTTCTGTGTATCTTGTGGATCACGTTGTATTACTGTTGTGGTGTTTACTGCCATGTTGCCTTGAGGTGCGGCACTGCATATCATATCAAGGGCAGGATATAATGTAAGTTCTGCATTTGCACCAGACTTCCCCCGAGGACAGCGTGAAAGAGGTTTATTCGTGAAACTGATTCAGAGCAGCTGAAGCCAGCTGTTTTTGCTACACCTGATGCGATTTCACTGAATGAGATAAAAAAAAAAAAAAAAGAAGTTCTTATCTTATAACTGGTGGTCGAGTCGATTTGCCATAGAAATAGTTCGGCTTGGACTTGCCACCTTTCAGAGTAATGTATTTAGTTCGTGACTGGTCGAACGTTTCAATGCTCCAGTCCCCGCTGCATGAGAAAATGATGCATGAATGTAGACTTCCACTTCCAGACGAGTTATGTCGTGGTGGTGTGGTGATGCATGGACTGATCAGTTAATGCTAATTACTCATGTTTGGTGGCTTTTCACGCCCGAAACTTCAAACGAAACATAGTTTTGGAGGAGGGAGGACAAATGTAAATGGGGAGAGTGGGGGGTTGGGGGATGCCAAGAACTTAAAATATAATCGAAACCAATTCTGACACACCCACTTTGCAGCACTTTACGGTGAATCCCTTCGCTTTTTATTCTCTGCGTGTCAGACAATTTGCTGTGCATCTTGCACCATACCCCCCGCCCCCCTCCCAACCACCCCTGCCCACCCCACCTCCACCTCCAGCACCCTGTCCTCTTCCCCTCGCAATACTCCAAGCCCCCTCGGCAAAACCTCACCATCAACCACAACCCCAACTCCCACCCCCACCCCCTCCCCCACTCCTCTTCCCCCCCCTAACCCCCCCACCACCTCTTCCCCGACCACCCCCCCCCTTTCCTCCCTTGACGGCAGAACGTCCCCCCGTTTCGTGGGAAAAGGGAGATAAATCTTTGATTCATCGCTCTTCCCTTCTCTGGGGCAAATACAATTTCCTCGGCAGAACCTGGGGAGACAAACAAAGCGTTTTCTGACACCCCCCCCCCCCCTCGAACCTCTGTGTGAGACAAGGCAAGACGAGGGTCACCCTGTTGGATATTCCAGTTGATACGATGGGTTGTGTCTTTTGGAGGTGGGGGTGGAGGGCTAGGGGGGTTCTGTGTCACCTTTCGATCACGTTAATTTTACTATTAACTGCCATGTTTTTATGCTGTAGGCGTGGTATATCCACATTATGAGAGAGAGAGAGAGAGAGAGAGAGTTCTTTTCGAGGATGATAGTTGATATACTAGTTTTGTATCCAGTCTTCAACAATTGCAGACTCAACACTTCCAAACACACACACACACACACACACACACACACACACACACACACACACACACACACACACACACACACACAGAGAGAGAGAGAGAGAGAGAGAGAGAGAGAAATACACACACACACACACACACACACACACACACACACACATACACACACACGCGCGCGCACTGCAACAAGCAGTCGATATCCATTAACAACAACAACAACGAGAAACGATTGGGAAAAGACAAAGAAAAAAACGCGAAGAACAAAAGAAAAAAAATGTTATCAGCTCTGACACGAAAGCCGTCCACTTTGCTGCAAAACCCTTCGTCCATTCTCTACGCCTCAGAGAATTAGCTGCCTGCCCTCCCCTCTTTCCTCCAGTCCCCTCACCCAGCCTCCACCCCGGCCACCCAACAAACACACACACACACACACACACACACACACACACACACACACACACACACACACACACACACACACACACACACACACACACGTGACCGCAACAAAAAAAAAACAGTTCGCAGGATGGAAAGAAGGGAAATAATTCATCGATTCTCTGCTCTTCCTTCTCTGGGACAAACACAATTTCCTCGCCTAGCCAAGGGAGACAAACACACGTTCTGTGTCCAGATCCCGCGTGAGACGGGCCGACCAATGTGTATGTATGTACGTATGTATGTATGCATGTATGTATGTGTATGTATGTATGCATGTATGTATGTATGTGTGTGTGTGTGTGTGTGTGTGTGTGTGTGTGTGTGTGTGTGTGTAGTTGTCAGGTCAGGGGCATAGCCCTTGCTACTGGCACCATGTAACCCAGTACTACCTGCCGCATGTGAAGTCTCCCAACGACGGACCAGGCGGAGGAGGAAACCTTTCCCAACGGCTGTGAAGGCGAAAGAGGATGGCCAAAGGGCAGGGGGAGCTCTTATCCTTGGCTGGAAGTCCTCCTAGGAGACGGAACTCCGAAGAAAAAACCTGCACCTTCCGAGGCCGTCCTACACGTGGCAGTATCTGCACCTGTGGGACTGTAAGCGTCGGTAGGCGAGAGAGTGAGGAAGGGACTGCACAACTCCTCTTCACTAAAAAAAAAGCAACCAGGCTAATGTCGGAACGACACACACCGACAGGTAAGCCTGCCTGCCTGCTTGCCTACTCATCCGTCGGTCCGACGGGAGACTCCATCATCATGTATGTTTGTTTATTTGTACATACAGAAGGAGAGGGAAAGAATGCCTGCCCAGAACTGAAAAAGGTTACTTGTCAAAGTTTCGGATTTTTTCAGCGTGTTCTTGCTTACGTTCATTTGTAAACCAGATGATTAACACGTGTTTGACTGTATAAATCAATGTCCATCTTTTTCTGTTTGTCTTTCTGTGTCTTTATCTCTTTCTTTTTCTCTGTTTGTCCGCATGCTGTCTACATGTCTGTCTGTCTGTCTGTCCATTTTCTCTTCGACTCTCTTTCTCTTTCTCTCTCCCCTTCCTCCCTCTCTCCCCTTTTCCCTGTCGCGCTCCCTCCCCCTCTCTTTGTTCTAAGATGTAGTTATTCTCTCTCCCTCCCTCTTCCTCTCCCCCTCTCTATTCTAAGATGTAGTTATTCTCTCTCTCTCTCTCTCCCCCTCTTTGTTCTAAGATGTAGCTCTCTCTCTCTCCCTCTCTCTGTTCTAAGATGTAATTATTCTCTCTCTCTCTCTCTCTCTCTCTCTCTCTCTCTCTCTCTCTCTCTCTCTCTCTCTCTCTCTCTCTCTCTCTCTCCCCTCATCTCCCTATCCCCGTCTGTATTCTAAGATGTAGTTATTCTCTCTCTCTCTCTCCCCTCTCGCTCTGTCTCTCCCTTCCTCCCCGTCTCCCTCCCCTCTCTCTCTGTCTCTCCCTTCCTCCCCCTCTCCCTACCCGTCTCTCTGTGTCTCTCTCTCCCTCCCCCTCTCCCTCCCCCCTCTCTCCCTATCCCCCTCTCTCTGTTTCTCCCTTCCTCCCCCTCTCCCTACCCCTCTCTCTGTGTCTCTCCCTCCCTCCCCCTCCCCCTCTCTCTCCTTATCCCCCCTCTGTCTCTCCCTCCCTTCCTCCTCTCTCTCTCCCTCTCCCCCTATCTCTGTTCTAAGATGTAGTTATTCTCTCTCGATTATCTATCTCTCGATTATCCCTCTCTCTCCCTATCCACCCCTCTCTCTGTCTCTCCCATTCTCTCTCGATTATCTATCTCTCTCCCTCCCCCTCTCTCTGTTCTAAGATTTAGTTATATTCTCTCTCTCTCTCTCTCTCTCTCTCTCTCTCTCTCTCTCTCTCTCTCTCTCTCTCTCTCTCTCTCTCTCCCTCTCCCTATCCCCCTCTCCGTTCAAAGATGTAGTTACTGTGTGTGTGTGTGTGTGTGTGTGTGTGTAGGAATTTTGTTTAATGTCCCGTCACACATATCGGTGATTGAAGATTGTGTGTGTGTGTGTGTGTGTGTGTGTGTGTGTGTGTGTGTGTGTGTGTGTCCCTCTCTCCCTCCCTCCCCCTCCCTCTCTCTCCACCCTCTCTCTCCCTATCCACCTCCATCTTTCTCTCCCTCCCCCCTTTCTCTCTCAATCTCTCTCTCACTGTCTCTCCCTCCCTCCCTCCCTCCCCCCTCTCTCTCTCTTACTCACTCTCAAACTCTCTCTCTCCCTCCCTCCCTTCCCCTCTCTCTCCCCCCTCTCTCTCCCTATCCCCCTCCCTCTCTCTCTCCCTCCCCCCTCCCTCACTCAATCTCTCTCTTACTCTCTCTCCCTCCCCCCCCCCCCCCCCGCTCTCTCTCTCTTACTCTCAAACTCTTATCTCTCTCGCTCTATCTCTCTCTCTCTCTCCGCGCCGAGCGACTTTCCAACGAAGGCATCGATTTCTAAGCCAAGTAATGAGGCCGAACCCATGACCTTTGTGGTGAAAGTGGCACTTCGGACCTGTCTGTCTGGGAGCACCATTTTTGCGGGGCCGTGGCCCTGTCAGTTGCACTCAGCCAGGGAATGAATGGAAGAAATGGTGGGTGACTGCATCTTTTATTCAAAAAGTGGGTTCGGGTTGACGTTCGTTCTCTCGTCAGAGAGGACGAGGGGCAAATATATTTTCTTAGAAGAGATAGAGAGAGGGATAGAGAGAGGGAGGGAGGGAGAGAGAGAGGGAGGGAGAGACACAGATAGAGACAGAGACAAAGAAAGAAACATAGAGACGGATGGAGAGAAACAGAGAGAGAGAGAGGAAGAAGAAGACAGAGAGAGAGAGAGTAGTAGACCTACATCTTAGAAGAGAAAAAATACGAGAGAGAGAGAGAGAGGGGGGGGGGGACTGGGGGGAGAGACACACAAGAGTTAGAGAGTGAATCTTTATTCTCCGACGGTGAAAAGATAAATAGAGAGAGAGAGAGGGGGGGGGGCGGAGTAGATTCGGGCGAGAGACAGAGACAGACACAGACACAGACACAGACACAGACATGCAGACAGACCAGACGGCATGTAGGCCGAAAGACAGAGCAAAAGAGAGATAGAGACAAACAGACAGACAAACTGAAAAAAGATCGACACTCACGCAATCAAACACACACACGCACGTGCGCGCCCATATATGTCTGCGTGCTCAGCACGAAATTAATTTCTTTCTATTGATCTATTTGTTTACCTCCGCAGCCTTTTCCTGGAACACACGCGCACACGCTTGCACACACACACACACACACACACACACACACACACACACACACACGCACGCACGCACGCACGCACGCACGCACGCACTCACTACACACACACACACACACACACACACACACACACACACACGCACGCACGCACGCACGCACGCACTCACTCACTCACTCACTCACTCACTCACTCACTCACACACACACACACACACACACACACACACACACACACACTCACACGCACACACTCACACACACACGCACGCACGCACGCACGCACAAGAGGGACAGAGGCACAGAGACAGAGAGATAAACAAACAGCTGGATAGAGGGGGTAGGGGGTGGAGGTGGTGGGGGGGAAGGGGGGGGGCGCGAGAGAGAAACAGAGACAGAACAGAGGGGAGACACGGACAGAGAGACAGACACACAGACAGAGACAGAAAGAATCAATAGACATTCCTCTGAGTCGAACGGGCTTGCTCCAGGGGTCAGCCAGTACTCTGAACCCAGCCGTTCCCCCCCCCCCACCTCCCCATCCTCTGCCCCCACCCCCCACGGCCCCCTCCCCCTATTTCTTACACCTACCCCACACCCACCCCACCCTCTCCTCTCTCCTCTACCACCCATCCCCCCCCTCTTTCACCCACTCCCCCCCCCCCCCCATACCCTCGTCCTCCCCTCCCACTCCCGATCTGCCCCCCCCCCTCCCTTCATTCCCCTCCCCCATCCGCCACCCTCCGCCCTCTCCCCCTATTTCTTACGCCTACCCCCCACCCACCCCCACCCACCCCATCTCCCCTTTACCACCACCCCCTCCTCTTTCGCCCCCCCCCCCTCTAACCCTCGTCCTCCCACTCCCATCTCGCCACTCTCACCCCCACCCCCATCCCTTCACCCCCGCCTCTGTGTTTTGTTTTAATCCCATTCAATGATTAATGGGCTACTGTACGGCTGTGAGTCCGTGTCCCATTGTGATGCATTTTTCATCATCAACCTTGCTGACCCCCTTGTCAGGATGGACCTAGTGTTGTTGTTGTTGTTGCTGCTGCTGCTGTTGTTGTTTCTTCTGTTTCTTCTCCTCTTCCTTCTCCCTTTTTTTTGGGGGGGGATGAGGGGTTGAGGGGGGGTTGGGGGTGGGAGTGGGGGTCTAGTTCTTGGTTTTCATTTCTTTTTTTCTTTTTTTTTTCTTTTTCTTTTTTTAATCATTCTTCGTGTTCCTGTTGTTATTCTTTTGGTTATTCTTGTTATTGTATTTTTTGTTCTTGTTCTTCTCATTGTTGTTGTTGTTGTTGTTCTTCTTCTTCGTCGTCGTCGTCGTCGTCGTCTTCGACCTCCTCGTCGTTTTCTTCTTTTTCTATTACTTCCTCTTCTTTTCTGCTTGTCGTTATCGCCATCATCATCACCATCACCATCATCATCATCACCATCACCACCACCACCACCATCATCATCATCACCATAATCATCATCATCTTCACCATCATCAACTTCATCACCATCATCATCTTCATCACCATCATCACCATCACCACCACCATCATCATCATATTTAACAACATCAACACTATCGACATTACATTCATATCATTGTGGCTGTCCCATCTTTCACGCCGTGTCAGTGGCATTGCTCTCACGCCGCTCTACTTGAACTCCCCCTCCCCACCCCACACCCACCAGTACACATCCACCCCCACCCCACACCCACCTATGCACATCCACCCGCACCCCACACCCTCCCATACACATCCACCTTCACCCCACACCCACCCATACACATCCACCCTCACCCCACACACCCCCATACACATCCACCCCCACCCACCTATACACATCCATCCTCACCCCACACCCACCCATACACATCCACCCTCACCCCACACCCACCTATGGACATCCACGCCCACCCCACACCCACTCATACACATCCACCCTCACATCACACCCACTCATACACAGCCACCCTCACCCCACACCACCCATGCACATCCACCCCCACACCACACCCACCCATAGACATCCACCTTCACTGCACACCCACCCATACACATCCACCCCAGCCCCACACACCCATACACATCCACCCCAGCCCCACGTCCACCCATACACATCCACCCCAGCCCCACGTCCACCCATACACATCCACCCCAGCCCCACGTCCACCCATACACATCCA
>NC_134876.1:52524937-52527437 GCF_041734735.1 Babylonia areolata | reverse complement strand
TATTTCTCCTCTCTCGCTCCTCATCTGTCTGCCTGTCTGTCTGTCTGTCTCTCTCTGTCTCTCTGTGTGTCTGTCTCTCTCTCTCTCTCTCTCTATATATATATATATATATATATAATCCAGTCTGCCTCGTCTCTTTCCATTACATCTTATCCTTTCCCTCATCCTCCACCTTCTGTCTCCACGTCTCCTCCCCCCCCCCCCCCCCCCCCTCTCTCTCTCTCTCTCTCTGTCCCTAATCATCAGAAGTGCATGGTTATGTTTTTAGCTCTGATTTGCTTTATTGATTACTTTCTGGGTTCGCCTTTTCTATTGATTTGAGGTATATAGATTTTGGTTTTCCTTTCCCGTTTGTATTGTGGATTTTTTTTTGATTTTTTTTTTAAAGACATGATTTACATTTTTTTTCCAGATGGATATCTATTTTAATTTTTTTTTTTCTGGAAAAATATACATTGGTCTAAATCGTTGTTTGGAAACGATCACTTGATTTGTTTCTCAAGCATTTAATTTGGATTATGATTTCATCAAGATCATTGTTTTTTTTTTTTTTTTGTCTTTTCTTTCATTCATTCTTTCGTTCGTTTTTCTTTTATTGATGCTGTCTCTTTTTTCCCTTTCGCCCTTCTTCACATTGCTCTTGTTCTTCTTGTTCCTACTTTGCTTGTTTTATTTTGAATGATTCGTGAAAAAAAAAATCATTATTAATATTGTTTTGTTGTGAGTGTGTGGTGAAAAGAACCTTGCAGCTTATCATTATAGAATTCGAGTTCTCTCTCTCTCTCCCTCTCTCTCTCTCTCTCTCTCTCCCCCTCCCTCTCTCTCTCATATCTCCTTTCCCTCTCTCATATCTCCTCTGTGTGAGTGTGTGTGTGTGTGTCTCTCTGTCTCTCTCTCTCTCATATCTCCCTTCTCCCTCTCTCTCTGTGTCTCTCTCCTATCTCCTCTCTCTCTCTCTCTCCTATCCCCCCCTCTCTCTCTCTCCTATCTCTGCGCACTGCTTCACACTGCTTAATCCTGAGGTAATCGTGGTTTTTGTTTTCTTTTTCTAAGTAATTAGTACAGTGCAATTTACGTATATTATAAAGAAGGTTCAACTGGTGTCTGGCAAATTTGGTTTTGTTCTTTGCAGGCGTTCTAGTCACTAAGGTAGTCAGAGACCTGTATCTGAGTGCTAAAACAGACAGACACAGAGACACGGACGCAGACACAGACAGATAGACAGACAGAAACATACACACACACACACACACACACACACACACACACACACACACACACACACACACACACACACACACACAGAGCCTCCAGGTCAATCAGCAGTGATGTAAGAGGAAATAAGCTGCCACTTGCAGACACCACTTTTTGGTGCTGAAAAGGGACGATGGCTTTACGTTGACAGGAAAACTGCGATGAATGTGTCTGTCGCCATCCCAGTGATCCAACATCATCCTGCAGAACTCTCTCTGTCTCTCTCACCGGTTGGGGGGCGGGAGGGAGGGGGGGGGGGGGTGCAGAGGGGTAGTGGGGTGGGAGAGGATGCTGTCTTTGTTTTCTCGGATAACTGACAGGCTTCGTTCAAGTCACGTCTTTGTGTTACATGCCGCACTGGACCACTTGACATGTGACGAGTTGCAAAGTCAAATAACATGGAGTGTGATGTGTGTGTGTGTGTGTGTGTGTGTGTGTGTGTGTGTGTACGTGAGTGTGTGTGAGAGACAGAGAGACAGAAAGACAATCAGACAGAGGAAGACCCGACACCAATTCCAATTATTTTACTCGTAAGTCTCCCTTGCCTTTGTGCCTCCATCCTAACAGTGAAGTCATCTACACAAAGCATATAATTATCAGTTTTCTTCTGATTTTAGTTACTTCGCACTTCGTATTTGCCTTTCTGTGGTAGTGGCTTAATTAAGTCACGTGTCTTTTTGTGGTTATCATGTTTGGCGAATCTGTTCTTGAACATCGTCACAAGAACTTCAAAGGGGGTGCCTGAATTCCGTAGTGGTACGCGTATTTCGGTTCAGATGGGACACGAGATCTAAAAGTTATTCTGCGGTAATCTGAAACTAGACAATGTAGAAAGGTGTGATGAACTTGGAAATATCTCGAGTGCAATGAAAGGCAATGTTACATACCGTCACGTTGATGAGATCTTCAACAACAATTACAAAAAGTGCCAACTCTCGACTGTTGGCCGCCGTTCTTTCTCTGTCTCTGGACCTTGCAGTTGGAATGAACTTCCTCTTTCGCTTCGTCAAGTCTCCACACTCAGCTCTTTCAAGTCTGGCCTTAAAGCCCACCTCTTCCAAAAATAGCCTCCTTTCCCTGCCTCTTCCTTGTCTTCAGTTTCTCCATTTCTAGAGTTATGCATGCGTGTGAATGACTGGTGCGAAAGCGCTTTGATTTGTCTATGCACAAGATTCAGCGCTATATAAATACCATTATTATTATTATTATTATTATTATTATTAAGTCAGTCCAATGTCATTTTTGT
>NC_134876.1:52512437-52517437 GCF_041734735.1 Babylonia areolata | reverse complement strand
ATGACGGCACCATGCGGAGTGTTCTTAATTGATGAATGCTCGGGTTTGTTTCACCTCAGACACAATCAGTTGTTTCAGTAAAGTTCCTGATTCTTTATGATTCTCCACCAAAGGCCGGTTTAGGATTTCCAAAGGAAGCGATTTTTCCCCCATTAATTTGATTTGCTTTTAAACTTAAGACTTGCATTTTAATTGTTAATTTTCACTGTGAATAATTCTGTGTCTAAGCTTACATCAATAGCAAGCGCCAGGCTGCACTTGCTAGAAGACATGCGAAAATTATTGTTCTTTTTTTCTAAAGGCTTTTGTTAATGATTAACTTTTAGAAGTCAGTATACGAATACAATTATCAATTATCAAAAACAAATCTTCATTTTTGATGATGTTTGAAGCTGGCTTGAATGTTAGTAACATAAACTAAAGGAAGGTTAGTTCTTTTTTCTTTGTGTGTAAAATGACGTCACATCAACGTCATTCACCGTCTCAATGGCTTGGGTACGTCACAGCTGCGTCATTCACCTTCTCGTTTTGGTCAGATTCTACCTTTTCTTTTGAGTTACTGTCAATGCGTTAGTTTTGAACAATATATAAAGAGAAACATTTCAGGATCATATTGAGCTGTGTGTTTCTCTCTCTCTCTCTCTCTCTCTCTCTCTCTCTCTTCAGAGATTATTTATTATAGAAAATGACACAGCCCCATTTGAAAGGGGCAACATACAATACTCATTAAGCACCAAGCACATCAACCATATACACGCACAGCTAAGTCTTTTGAAGGACTTGTACACATAGGTAATACAATGCAAGAATTATTTTTTTCAATTTTTTGCATCAAAAACAAAATAAGACTACAAATCCTGGTCGTTCGTAATATTTTTAATGTATATATATTTTGCCTAATATCCGCTAGCATTGGGCATCTGAATACAAAATGCAGTTCACCTTCTTCAACAGATCTACATAAGGGACACAGCAAATCTTGTTCAGCATGGACATTATATCTTGACGATGCGCAGCAATATCTGAAACACCAAATCTAAAATTTGTTACTGCTGATCTGATACATCTATTCAGATTCAAAGCCAGATATGGTTCTACTTTCACCGGGAAGTTCACTTTTAGCAATCTGAACAATAAAAACCTTTCACTAGTCTGAACATGATTATCCCAGTCTTGCCATCTACAATCAATTAATCACTGTTTAAAACAAGCTGAAAAGCTATTTTCACATCCTACACTCCTGATTCAACCAAACAAATGAAAAACCAAAAGTGCAGAAATACTTACTAATATGTGATGCCCACGTTACTTTTCCTCTATAATCAAGATCACATAACATTTCATATGCTTAAGCAGGTATTCAGTGTTCACTCATATGGATCAGTTTATGCAGTAACTAATACGTTTCACATGTGAATTTGAATACACTGGAAATCTGCCAAGTTCACCATAAGAATCTAATCATTTGGTGTTCGAATACCAACATGTAAGAAACGTTTCATGGCAAATAAATGCAATTATTCTCTGCCATGCCCTTTCTCAAAGTCCCGTATTTCAGTCCCATATTGAACTACAGGTTGTACTTTGCAGTCAAATAACTTAGAAATAACCCGACTGATTTATTTCCAAATATATATCATAATTTCAAAATATTCATAACAGCTTGTTTTCCCCTCTATTAACAAGATCTTTACATGCAAAAGTCAAACCCAGCTTTGTTGAAAAAAAATATGTACCTAGATACTTGTAACAGTTTGCTACAGATACTTAAGTGTTTCCATAAAACCTTCGTTCATGAGAAGAAAAAAAAAAAGAAAAGAAAAAAAACGCCCTCTCGAAAAAAACAAAAACACACCTATAATCTTGGTTTTCTGAATGTTTACTTTAAGTACAATCTCAGAACCGATGAATACGAACTATTCAACTGGTTCTGTAGTCCTACCACAGTTTGAGATAACAAAACAATATCATCTGCAAACAACATAATAAACAACTCTATCAGATCGAATGTAACACCATGTCTTTCGTTTTCAATAATTTCTGAAGCTAGTTCATTTATAAACAATGAGAACACTGGAAGAGGGCTACAAACATCTACTTGTTTAAAACCTTGTGTACGTCTAATGTATTCATTAAAATTTGCACCACGCGTTATCTTTGCTTTAACATCTTTATACATACTTACTTTTTTACACACTGATAAAGTTTACCTTTCATGCCATTCTTCACAAGTACTGGCCACAGAAGTTTCCTTGAAATCGAATCAAAGGCTTTTTCAAAATCTGTAAAAGGTTACAATATAACTTCCGAATATTTGAGAATTGATTCTGAACAGCCGCCAATAAAGTAAACATATGATCAATTATATTATAATGTTTCTTAAACCTGGCTTGATACTCACCTGTTATGTTGTTAAATTCTACCTGAGTCTCTCATCAGTTATAGAGCCATATAAATTTCCTGCTATATTTGACCAAGAAATTCCTCTGTAATTATTTGAGTAATTTGCATCGGCTTTCTTATACAGAGAGAGGAATAAACCGATTCAGTACAATTTGCTGAGTAAATTCACTTGTCAAACATAACATTAAATTGTTTCACAAGAAAATCAACAGCAGGCTCTCCAAAATGTTTAATAAAAACACACAAAAAACCAAAAAAAAACAACAACCAAACAACCACAACAATAAAAACATCACCAATTATTAGTCCACAGAGAAAGAGAGAGAGGTGGGGGGGAGAATGGGAAGGGGGGGGAGAGAGGGCGTGGGGGGGGGGGAGGGTCGGTGGGGGATGGAGGGGACGCAGAAGAGAACAGGAAGAGAAGGGGAAAGCAGCGAAGCGGCAGTGAAGAGAAGTGGAGAAAGAAAGAGAGAGAGAGAGAGAGAGGTCTTATTCATGCCTTGTTTCACACCCTGCAGGCACGACAGTGCTATGTGTGTTCATCACTGCCACCACAGAATGAGAGAACTAAACGCGCGCTGGGTTATGCTGCTAGTCAGGCATCTGCCTCAGTGGCTGATGTGATTGTAGCATGTGTGGATCTGTCCGAACGCAGTGGCGCCTTCTTGAGAAACTGAAAGAGAGAGAAGAGAGGGTGAGGGGATGGAGCTGTGGGGGAGGGTGGGGGGTGGAGGAGAGGGGGGGGGACTAATGGAGAGAGAAGGGGGATGGGGGAGGGAGAGTGAAGGGAAGGAGGGAGAGATGGGAGAGAAAGAAATCGAGCGGTTGGAGGCAGAAGAGAAAGAAAGTAAACAGGAGTACATGGAAAAGGGAGAGAGACAGACAAACAGACAGAGAAAGAGACAGAGAGACAAAGAGAGAACGTGTGCGTCTGTGTCTATCGCACCCCTCATTCGTGATCTCGTTCTCTCTGAACAAACTCCTTCCTGTTCGTCTCTCACCACCACCCCTCGCCCCCACCCAACCCCCCACCCCCCCCCGCCACCCCTCATCCCCCACCTTTTCTTCAGTCTCTCGCTATCTCTAAAATTCTGAGCTTGCTCCCCAGAAACCCAGAAAGTTTGGTGCGGGCTGGGCCGTTCACAGAAAGGAAGGTGAAATGAGATTTCTCTTCTTCTGTTGCCCTTGTCCCCTTTGTCCTCTTCTGTCTTTGTCGTCTCTTGCTGGGCCTCTCTTTGTTTGCCGTCCGTCTCCTGGCCAGTCTTCGGTGGCTCTGTCTCGTATGTTTTTGTTTTGTCTTCTTCTTCTTCTTCTTCTTGTCCTCCTCCTCTTCCTCCTCCTCCTCCTCCTCCTTCTTCTTCTTCTCTCCTCCTCCTCCTTCTTCTTCTTCCTCTCATCCTCCTCCTTCTTGTTCTTCTTATTTTCTCCGCCTTATCCTCCTCCTCCTCTTTACCCTTCACCTCCTCCTCTTCCTTCTACTTCTCCTTCTTCTTCTCCTCTTCCTCCTCCTTCTCCTCCTCCTCCTTCTCTTCCTCCTCCTCTTCCTACTCCTCCTCCTCCTCCTCCACCCCCTCCTCCTCCACCTCTTCCCCCTCCTCCTCCTCCTTCTTCTTCTTCTCCTCCTCCTCCTTCTACTTCTTCTTCTCTCATCCTCCTTATCCTCCTCCCCCTCTTCCGTCTTCTTCTTTTTCTTCTCTTCCTCTTCTACCCCCCCCCCCCCCTCCTCCTCTTCCTCCACCTTTTTCTTCTTCTTCTTCTTCCCCATCCTCCTCCTCTTCTTCCTTTTGTCGTCGTCGTCCTCCTCCTCCTTCTTGGTTTTCTTCTTCTCTCATCCTCCTCCTTTCTCTCCTTCTTTTCATTTGTTCATCCTCCTTATCCTCCATCTTCTCCTCCTCCTTGCCCTCCTCCTCCTCCTCTTCCTTCTTCTTCTTCTCGTCTTCCCCCTCCTCCTCCTTCTTCTTCATTTAACAAACATTTGGAAGGTCCGCACGCGCGCGTGTGATTTATTGCATGAAATAAAAGTGATATTTATGCGACGTTGGCCTGAGTTATTTGTAGCAAAGTTTGTTTTCTCCCCCAGATCTCAGCATCTGTAAATACAGCTTTATATAAAGTCGGGTCTTCTGCCGTTGTCAGCTTGTCATGCCCAAGTGCGCAGTGAGGTTGAAAGAAAGGTGTTCTTTTCTCTGTTTTTTGTTTTTTGTTTTGTTGTTGTTCTGTTTTGTTGTTGTTGTTGTTGTTGTTGTTGTTGTGTGTTGTGTGTGTGTGTGTGTGTGTGTGTGTGTGTGTAAGAAATGATACCCTGACAAGCTCTTTATATATTTTTTTTTTCTTTTTCCTTCCTCATTTTCTTTTTGTTTTCTTTCGTTTGCGTGGGCTAGCAGTAAATCAAATTCATGGAGAAACCCCAATTTTGCAAATGTAGCCACAGTGTTTTAAAAGCAAACGGAACGTGACAGGAAACTGAGGATCCGGTTAGCCAATATTTTTATCCGCCAGACAAATGTGACAGATCTGGCGCGATTCTTCCATAAAGATATGTCACACTTGTCAGAAGTCCAGGGACAAAGAAAGAGGGGGGGGGGGAGGGGGCGGGC
>NC_134876.1:52499937-52507437 GCF_041734735.1 Babylonia areolata | reverse complement strand
GCAGAGAAGCATCGGCCGCCCACAACTGAGATACAAAGACGTTTGCAATCGTGACATGAAGGCGCTTGAGATCAACACTTAGTCCTGGGAGGACCTTGCAGATGACCGCAACAGATGTGGAGAAGCACTATCAAGAATCAGCTACGGATTGGTGAGGACAAACTGTCGGCTGCTGCAGCAGAAAAGCGAGCTCGCAGAAAAGGGACGGCAGCCAACAGACCAGCATCAGCTTACACATGTGACCGCTGCGACAGAGACTGTCTCTCTCGCATCGGTCTCTACAGTCACAGGCGACGCTGCTTGGTCCAAGTAGACAGCCCAGTTAGACATTTGGTCGGATATACTCCATCCATGGTCAGCCATGGCTGAAGGAGGTCTACTACTATAGCGCTGAATCTTGTGCAGAGACGAATCAAGGCGCTTTCGCACCAGTCATTCACACGCATGCATAACTCTAAAAACTGGAAAACACGGTCCTGTGATGTGTTTGGGCAGAATATATTGTGTAAGTCTATGTGTCAAGGTCACCCAGGTGATGATATCTGCAGTGTCTTTGGTGATTTCTTTGCTGGTCAAAGTTGTTGGCACACGTGGGTCTTGAAGGCCTTGCCTCGCTCATTTGTGTGTTGTTGTTTTTTTCCTGCAAACTACGTTTTGGGACACACTTATCAAATTATCATTCTTATGCTTATATTTACTTTTTCATTCTCAGTCTCCTTTTCTGCATCGGTTTACTGTCAAACACACACACACACACACACACACACACACACGCGCGCGCGCACGCACACACACACGCACACACACACACACGCGCGCGCGCACGCACACACACACACACACACATTGATAAATGATGTGTAGACAAACAATACTCTCTCTCTCTCTCTCTCGCTCTCGCTGTCTGTCTGTCTGTCTGTGTCTGTGTGTCTGGCTGTCTGTGTCTGAGTGTTTCTGTGTCTCTTTCTCTGTCTCTGTCTGTCTGTCTGTTTCTCTATGTCTCTGTTTGTCTGTCTCTGTCTCTCTGTCTCTCTCTCCCTCCCTCCCCCCCCTCTCTCTCTGTACCCACTAACAACAATAACCATAATTCCCCCCCACCACCCCGCCCCTGTTCCCATTCCCCACCCCTCAAACCTACCTTCTTTATTTCTTTGTCGCAGAATCTGGAGGCGTACAAGGACGAGAACAAAGAGAGGTACGCGGGGCCTGTGCTGATAGGGGCCGGGGTGCTAGTCCTTGCCCGGGGCGCGTTCAGTAAGTTGCGCCCGCAGCGGTCTCACCTGGCCCGTCGACGGTCCTTCCTGCGGCGCTACGTGAGGGAGATGTATAGCCGTCCGATTCTGGCCGTGAGTGTAAGGAACTGGGAGGAAAAGGGGGGGGTATGTGTGTGGGTTGGATGTGTGTGTAGGCGTGCGTGCGTGCGTGCGTGCGTGCGTGTATGTGTGTATGTGTTTGTTTGTGTGTGTGTGTGTGTGTGTTGGATGTGTGTGTATGTGTGTGTGTGTATGTGTTTGTTTTGTGTTTGTTTGTTTGTGTGTGTGTATGTTTGTGTGTCTGTGTGTTTTGGATGTGTGTGTCCGTCTGTCTGTGTATGTGTGCATTTGTTTGATTGTATGTGTGTATGTGTGTGTGTGTGTGTGTGTGTATGTGTGTGTATGTGTGTGTGTTGGGAGTGTGGTGTGGTGATGGTGGTGGTGGTGGTGGTTGTTGTGGTGGGGTGTATGATCTGATGTGTATGTTTGGGTTGAGCTGTATTAGTGGATGTGATGTGCTATTTTTTGCACTGTCGTTTGCTGTGTGTTTGTTGAGTTCTATTATGATGAGGTTAGTTGTAGTGTGTGTAGTACACTGTATGAGTTGGTGTTGTGTCGTAGGCCTGTTGACTGTGTGTTCGGTGTGTGTGTGTGTGTGTGTGTGTGTGTGTGTGTGTGTGTGTGTGTGTGTGTGAGATGGTGTTGTGTGGTTTGATGTGCTGTGATATTGTCTGATGTGGTTGAGCTGTAGTTTGCTGTGGTATGTTTCGTTGTGCTCTGCTGTGCTGTGCTGTGCGGTGGTGGTGGTGGTGGTGGTGGTGGTGGTGGTGGTGTGTGTGTGTGTGTGCGTGTGCATGTGTGTGTACGTGTGTTTGTGTCTATGTGTGTGTGTGTTTGTTTGTGTGTGTGTGTGTGTGTGTTTGTATGTGTATGTCTGGGGCGAGGTGTGGGCGGGGGAAGAGAGGGGGGGGGGACGTGGGGGAGGCAGAGGGGTGGGGGGTCAAGAAAGGTTTCTTTCCTCCGAGAATGCATATCCTCATCTTGATTTCCTCCCCTTTGCTTTCCTTGATACACTTCTGCTGAGCGGGTCAAGGGGAGCAAGTGCTCAGGCTGCACAGACAATTTTCTCTGTCTGTCTGTCTGTCTTTCTGTCTGTCTGAGCGTTATCCTATGTGTATCTGTGAATGTGCCTGTTTGTTAGCCTGTGTCTGATTGTCTATCTCCCTCTTTCATTCCCTCGCACCACCACCCCCACCTCTCTCTCTCTGTGTCTGTTTCTCTAACTTTCTCACTCACTGTCTTTCTCTCTCCACACACACACACACACACACACACACACACACACACACACACACACACACACACCCTCCCTCCGCCCCCCCCCCCACACCCCCCCCACACACACACCAGTCGATTTCGTTCAATTGTACTTCTTTCTTTCTTTCTTTCCTTCTTTCTTTCTTTCCTTCTTTCTCATTTTCTTCTTTCTTTCTTTCTTTCTTTCCTTCCTTCCTTCCTTTCTTTTTTCTCCCTCATTCCTTCCATCCAGGCTCCAGGAGATATTGATTTTTTTTTTTCACAAGCTGAAGACACAAGTCTCAATGTCGTCCAGAATCGACGAATTATCCACAGAGATTAGCATCAGCTGTAGTAGCAACAGCACCAGAGACAGCAACAGCAGCAGCAGCAGAGACAGCAACAGCAGCAAGACGATGTAATAATCCCACAGCACCCCAACTAGGGAGTCGACGAGTGGATCGGGATCTCTAAGAATGGTGTGGAGGGGATCTGAGATGGTATCTTCATGGCTACACTAAGTATCAGCTTTTGTCCAGGGGGGGCGTAATTTGCGAGTAAGGGTTGGGAGGGGGGGGGGAGAGAGAGGTCATGGTGTACGATGTGCAGTTCGCCTTCATTATAGTTATCATCTCTCTGTCTCTGTTTCTTTCTGTCCCTCTCCCCCCTCTCTATTTCTCTGTCTTAGTCTTTCTCTGTCTGTTTGTCTGTCTGTGTGTGTGTCTGTGTGTCTATCATCACTCCCTTTCTACTCCCTCCATTTTCCTTCCTATTCTCTTACGCTTTTCTGACTTGAATTTTCTTTCTTGTTATTGGACGTATCTCAATACCATGGAAAAATGAAAATTTCTTTCGTTCGTTCTTTTATTCTCTCGTTCGTTCATTCATTCTACCCTTATCTCTTTCTCTGTCTGTCTCTCTGTCCCCTCGTCTCTTTGTCTCCACATCTCTGTCTCTGTCTCCCTCTGTCTCTATGTTTCTGTCTCTCCTGATCTCCATATCTCCGGCTATCTCTCTCTCTCTGACTTGCCCCTGTCTGTCTGTCTGTCTGTCTGTCTCTCCCCCCCTCTCTCTATCGCTTTCAATATTGCCTCCTGCTTCATTTCATCCAATCCATCTGTGTCTCCCTAGCCTCCATCAGATCTGTTTGTCTTCCCTCTCCGCCCTGTTTCGTGAAGGGTAGGAAATAAAAGGCAGATTGATGGCCAACGGCCCAGACATTGAGTCTGTCTGAATGAAGGAAATCAGGAAAAAGAAAAAGGTTGGGTTTTTTTTTTTTTTTTTTCGATTCTATATGATGGTGTAAGAAAGAGTTTGGTTTCCCCTGTCGTTCCTAAGCTATGTGCTTCTTTCGGTACGTCTGTTTGCATGACTGTGTGTCTGTTGTGAGCAAAGCAGCAACACGTACAGACAAAAAGCAGCAACACGTACAGACAAAAGCAGCAACACGTACAGACAAAAAGCAGCAACACGTACAGACAAAAAGCAGCAACACGTACAGACAAAAAGCAGCAACACGTACAGACAAAAGCAGCAACATATACAGACAACTATCTCCGTGTCTGTTCGTAGGCAAAAGATCACAAACAAACGTTAAAGATCGTGTTATCCTCACCATAGCTCGATATATATATATATATATATATATATATATATATAGAGAGAGAGAGAGAGAGAGAGAGAGAGAGAGAGAGAGAAAGATAAACTTCCGTTTGTGCGTATATATATATATATATATATATATATATATATATATAAACTCCCGCTTTTGTACAGATTATATCATTCGTTTTATCGACAATACCGAGGATCCACATTGTGGTGGGCCGAGTCTGATGAAGGACTGGAATGTGAAAGTCTGATTTCGGAGACAAGAGGCCGGGGTCTCTCAGCTGGAGCCACGACCGCAGAAATTGCCGCCACTGGCTGAAACGGTTCTGTGTGTGACAGACACCGGGATGGCTGCGGAAGATGGCTTGCGGTGCCGTCAGGTCCAGGTTCTGTTGCGTGTCTGCACTTATCAATGCACACTGCACATGGGACCTCGGTTTTATAAGTGTTTGCCTGGGTAACGCGTCCGCCTAGGAAGCGAGAATCCCATAGTCGCCAGTATTTTCTCCCCCTTGAGTGATGGTCTGGACGATATTCATTCGAATGAGACGATAAACCTAGGTCACGTGTGCAGAATGCACTTAGCGCACGTAAAAGAACCCACGACAACAAAAGGTTTGTCACTGGCAAGAATCTGTAGAAAAATCCACTTTGATAGGAAAACAAATAAAATTGCAGGCAGAAAAGAAGGAAAAAAAGAAGAGGGGGGTGCTCTCAGTGTAGCGACGCGCTCTCCCAGAGGAGAGCAGCCCGAATTTCACACAGAGAAATCTGTTGTGACAAAGAAGAGTAATGCAATACAATACAATACAATCCGATAAAAGAGTAATAGAATACAATACAATAAAAGATCAATACAATACAGTACAATACAATAAAAGAGTAATACAACACAATACAATACAATAAAAGAGTAATACAATACAATACAATAAAAGAGTCATACAATACAATACAATAAAAGAGTCATACAATACAATACAATAAAAGAGTAATACAATACAATACAATAAAAGAGTCATACAATACAATACAATACAACAAAAGAGTCATACAATACAATACATACAATAAAAGAGTCATACAATACAATACAATAAAAGAGTAATACAACACAATACAATACAATAAAAGAGTCATACAATATAATACAATAAAAGAGTAATACAACACAATATAATACAACAAAAGAGTCATACAATACAATACAATAAAAGAGTAATACAACACAATATAATACAACAAAAGAGTCATACAATACAATAAAAGAGTAATACAATACAGTAAAATACAATGATCACTTCACCCTGAAGACTAGCACCTAGTCTTCACTCAGAGAGGCTGATGGATAGAGTATGTGAGGAGGGTGCGGGGATGGGTGTGGGGTGAGATCAAGGGGATCCACCTCTTTCGTCACGTCACCCGTCGGTCCTGGCTCCACCCGGCCAACATCATCAAATCATGTTTTGCTGTGTGTGTGTGTGTGTGCGTGCCTGAAATCTTACTAAATGACACAGAAAACGAATGATGAGCGCCCAATGGCAGCCGTCAGGCGGCTCTACCCAGGTAGGCAGCCTGTTGTGTAAATGACCCCGTGTTTGTAAAGCGCTTAGAGTTTGGTCTCCAACTTAGGATAGACGCTGTATAAGTATCCATATCAATCAATCAATCAAAAACACGTACTTGTTTCTCCGCCGCAAGTTGACGATTAAATAAAATAAAAAGCCTTTTCCTGCTAAGGTCGCGACAGCCTCATCAGTGAGTGGACGGACACCTTCAAAGCCCAGTTATACACCTCCCATTCCACACCATGTCATTATTCTCTGTCGTTTCCCAAATGGCGCCAACTCTGCCTTTCCCCTTCCCTTATCCTTGAAATGAAGCTTCTTTCTGCTCAGGTCGTGACAGCTTCATCAATGGACGGACACCTTCAAAGCCCAGTTCAAATCAAAATCAAATCATGTTGTTTATAGCCCAGCTTCAAAGCCCAGTTATATACCTACCGTCCATCCCACATCATGTTCATTATTCTCTCCCGTTTCCCAAATACGCCAGCTCTCCCTTTGCATCTTCCTTATGCAAGCCTGGGTAAAGTTGAAAAGCAAGACCTTTTTTTTTTTTTACCGCTGTGGAATAAGGCAATTTTTCCCCTCACCACCCATCCCAGTTTCTATGTTGTATTAGAGGTAGTGGTCAGAAGAAAGAAAGAAAGAAAGGTGGTCGGAAAAGAAGCAAAATTTCACAAGATCTTGATGATGCTCCCGCCTAAGAGGCTTTAACCCATTATAACACTGGGAAATATACATCCTTGGCAATCTTCCATGCCTTACTGATGCTGCGGAAATAACACAGACAATATACTGTTTTTTCCCGCAAAATTACGTGTGGACACATCCGGAAATATTGTAGAAGTTACTTCCCTTTTCTTGTGGTTTATGCAAATGTAGGAACGTGAAAACTGTTTTAATGAGACGATTGTTGACGCCAGAGCAATGTTCGAGCTCTGGGCTCAATGAATTAAAGCAAGATGAACAATGTAATGGACATAACACTGGCGACGACAACAGAGACGTAATGGTATCACACTAGCTTCTTCTTCTTCTTCTGCGTTCGTGGGCTGCAACTCCCACGTTCACTCGTATGCACACGAGTGGGCTTTTACGTGTATGACCGTTTTTACCCCGCCCTATAGGCAGCCATACTCCGCTTTCAGGGGTGTGCATGCTGGGAATGTTCTTGTTTCCATAACCCACCGAACGCTGACATGGATTACAGGATCTTTAACGTGCGTATTTGATCTTCTGCTTGCATATACACACGAAGGGGGTTCAGGCACTAGCAGGTCTGCACATATGTTGACCTGGGAGATCGTAAAAATCTCCACCCATCACACTAGCAATGTACGTCAATTATAATAAAGGCATATATTTGACGAGAGATACTTGACAATCACACCGTCATAATGAATTACCCAGCATTCATCAGTTGCAGTTTCTCAAGGAGGCGTCACTGCGTTCGGACAATTCCATATACGCTACACCACATCTGCTAGGCAGATGCCTGACCAGCAGCATGACCCAACGCGCTTCGTCAGGCCTTGAGTGCATACATGTACATTTGTGTACCTATTAGGGTGGGTTTCGTCGACACAATTTTGCCAGAGGACAACATTCTCATTGCCATGGGTTCTTTTTCAGTGCGCCAAATACGTACTGCACACGGGACCTCGGTTTATCGTCTCATTCGAAAGACTAGACGCCCAGTTTAATTTTCCAGTCAAACTTGGGAGAAAGGGCGAGAGCGGGATTCGAACCCACACCCTCACGGACTCTCTGTATTG
>NC_134876.1:52467437-52474937 GCF_041734735.1 Babylonia areolata | reverse complement strand
ATTGTTGAGAACACTGATTGGCAGTTGGGGGTTTAGAGTTTTACTGTGTGTTCTTCCCTCCCTTCTAGAGGATCTCAGTGACTGCCGAGCACCTGCTGAGGGGATTTGAAAGGTTACATTCTGTGCCCTTCTCTCCTCTGGTTATGACTGAATGACTATTAAACACTCACTGGGGGCAGGTGTAGGGGGAGTTATAGGAGTTATAAAGTGTATAAGTTATAAGTTATAAAGTGTCTTCTTTATATGGGGAGTGTGGGGAAGAAGAGCTGTTGGTGAAGTGACTGATGAGACTGATATCCCACGAGAGATCTTGGGGTTTCACTTTTGTACCTTGACCTCCTTTGACAGGCTCTAAATGACCATCACGCAGACATTTGAGGTTTTTCAATTTTTTTTTTTTTTTATTTACTTTTTCCCTCGCCTTCTTTTTGGAAGACCTAAATGACTTTTAACGTTCCTTCGTACTGATGTCTAAATCATTGTTGAACACTCATGGGAGGGACAGTTCAACACTTTGCTCTTCATTATTCTATCTCTTGTTGAAGGCTCAAAATGACAGTTCAATCTCCTTGGGCGACTTTGAAATATCATTTTCTGTAGTACCATCCCGTTACAGAAAGTTTAATTACCACTTACTGGAGGATTTTACTGGGTCTTTATTTACATTTCCTTTCGTTGTTTGGGATCTAAATGATTGCTGAGCACCCACGTGATACATTTTAATTTCACGCTGAATGGGCTAATCAGCAGTCACTAAGGATTTAGGAATGCCACTCTTTACACTTGCAGCCATCGGAAGGAATCCTAAAATGACGATCAGTGTCGCTCTTGATACTCCCTGTCTTGTGGCTCTCACTAACCAGTGCGTACTCATTGGACATTAAAAGGTTTCGTTCTGTAGCACTGCCAATTTGGGAATTCTACATGTCTGCTCAGCACTCTGGGGGAAAATCAGGGTTTTGCTCTTTTATAACTTTATCTTTAGTTGGTTCCAAATGAACGTTGAAAGGAAAGGTGCCCCTTTTATAATAATAATAATAATAATAATGGTATTTATATAGCTCTGAATCTTGTGCATAGACAAATCAAAGCGCTTTCGCACCAGTCATTCACACGCATGCACAACTCTAAAACTGGAGAAACTGAAGACAAGAAAGAGGCAGGGAAGGGAGGGTATTTTGGGAAGATGAGGGTTTTAAGGTCAGACTTGAAAAAGCTGTGTGGAGACTTGACGAAGCGAAAGAGGAAGTTCATTCCAATTGCTTCTTTTCTTCACCCTTTCTTTCCTTTTGGATGATTCAAATCACTATTGAGTACTGTCTGGGACAGTCTGAGACTTTACTAATTTCTCTTCTCTACCTTTGTGAGGGTTGGGGGGATCGATATGACCCAAGCACTCAGCAACGAATTCAAAGGGGGGGATAGGAGGGGCAGAATGGCGTTGGGGTGGATGGACTGCAGGTCACCTATTTTGGGTGGGATGTTGAAAAGAATTCCAACATGATATGTGTGCCTCGCATACAGAGCTCTGTCATCTTCGCTTCCGCTTCCATTACAGTTTCTAGTTTCTCAGGGTTTTGGGTGTTTTTTTTTCTGACGATTATATTGCATCCGCAAACGTCCTGATAAGTGACCGCAAAGTGAATATCCGTTTCATGACTGATAAATAGTTGAACAGAAATCAGAAATTTGCATAAAGAGTTTAAAGAAGAAGAAAAAAACATAAACAACCAACAACGAATAAATGATCAAAATAAGTATACATTATCATCCCAGATACAAACTGATAGATGACAAAGAAGAAATCTATCCTCAAATGAATGAATGAATACACACACACACACACGCGCGCGCGCTCGCGCGCACGCACACACACACACACACATATATATATATATATATGTGTGTGTGTGTGTGTGCGTGCGTGCGTGTGTGTGTGTGTGTGTGTGTGTGTGTGTGTGTGTGTGTGTGTGTGTGTGTGTAAGAACTAAAACAAAAAAAGAAAGAAAGAAAGAAAAATGCTATGTAAAATTTTGGTTCCTTATTCTGGACTCATTAAGTTTAGATTTCAATGATTGATATTAACATGAATGAAAGTCGGGCTATTTTTATCCATTTAAGGGGTCAACGATTTAGAAAGTAGTCAGCAACAACAGTCGTTGAGGTTGTATCAGGCAATGTAAATCCTTGTTTAAACTGCTTTTGCTGAGGTTTATGTTATAATTACAGGTCTTAGTTTTGCCCATTAAAACATATTAAAACACCGAAAACAAAGAGAAGGGCGAAAAATGAAAATGAAGGAATTTTGTTTGAAGAGAATCGGAAAAGAAATAGAAAGAAAACTAAGTGTGCGTGTGTGTGTGTGTGTGTGTGTGTGTGTGTGTGTGTGTGTGTGTGTGTGAGGGGGGGAGAGAGAGAGAGAGAGAGAGAGATTCTAACTGTGGCGTTACAAAACAATTATATAAAAAAAAGCGAAGAATAACAAAGAATAATTTTTGCATGACTGACTCATTTCCATCTGATTTCATCATCAACTTCAAAGCAGGTAATAGACTCGCTAAGCGGTGGTTCGCCAAAAACTGGGGCTGATAACCTTGTGACTGACATGTTTGGCCAGACTTTTGGTCTCTGTGAGAGTATTGTCAAGGAAGAAACGGCGGAGGTGCTGACAGATGACAACATGTCATGCTGTCTCTCGCTTTGTGCAGAACCTGCCAGCAATGGGCTGCACAGAGCGATCCTAGCAGCGCTAAGTTTTCTTTAGCGTTGAGAACGTTCCTAACTCGCCAGTTCCGTAGAGACTTGGAAACATTCTGAACGGAAAGCCAGACTTAGCGCTACAAAGATCGTTCGTGCAGTCCGGGTAGTCGTGCAGCAGGTGTTTTCAACTCGCTCGTCCATTGTCACCCAAGTGTTGACTTTTGAAATGACGCAACTGCAACGAAGAAAGGACACAACTAACTGTACAAAAAAAGCAAAAAATATCGGTTGTCCTGTTTTTTTCCTCCCCACATAAAACCAACTCCCTCCACCTTTCTTGTCTTTGTGGTGCTGTGTACGTCCACCTATGGCTTTACGCCACTACGATTTCCCTTTGAAGCTTCTTCCTCGTTTTGCGTGGGTAGCCCATACATCCCGACTCATTTTTAGGCGTGTAACCCATACCAGAGGTGGCAAAAGGAAATCATCCTTTGCCGTCTCTCTTTCCTTAAACAAATATATTGTTAGACAATAGCTGCATTGTTCGTTTTTATTTTATCTTTTTTTTCTTTCTTGTTTCGCTATGCTAGCAGACTGAGATCAGTCGTGTTGAAGGTTAGAGCAGCGTTAGTACTAAATGTTTGTGTGATCAGGTCACGGTTTGAATTCATCCTGAAAGCCAAAACTGCACCGCTTTTAAGCCTGAGTGCTTGAAGGAGACAGAGTGATAAAGGATTGCGATTTTTGTGTCTGTATGAAACTGCAGTGCGGACTTGTGTTGTTTATGAAGCTTTTCTTTTCTTTTTCTTTTTCTGTTACGAAGATAGAATATAATTAGCATGGGACAGATCATACATTTTATTTGTAATTCGCGAATGCATTCCGGAGTTTTGTTCCGATTTTTTTTTTATATGAATGTATCTGTTTGTTTGCCTGTTTATTTCTCTATATGTTTAATCATTTATTCATTTATGTGCTTTGACATTTACTTATCAATTTGAATGTTTACGATTTATTTCATTATACGTTTATTTGTTTATTCTTTATATGATTGGACATTTACTTATTTATTTGAATGTGTATTTCTTTTTGTGCTGACTGTCCATATCATTGTATAAATTGTAAAATGGAGTTGTATACCTGGATTCATCGTTTTGCTTAGATTTCATTTCATTTATCGAAACATTTACATTTGCTAACATATCTGCTGCATATTTGATGATGATCATGGTAATGATGGTGGCGAGGAGTAGGAGGGGGAGGAGGAGGATTGTCATAACAGCTACGGCCCTCATCATAATTGTGTAAGTCAACTGTCAACATGCACTTCTCAACAGAATATTTTTCCTTGACCTTTAATGACGAATAGCAAGTACGATTCAAGTACGTGGGATAAAAACAACATGAAAACTTAGCATGTGTTCTCTCTCTCTCTCTCTCTCTCACACACACACACACACACACACACACACACACACACACACACACACACACACACACACACACACACACACACACACACACACACACACACAAACGACTTTACCAGCATAAGTCAATCACGCCAGTATGGCGAGCATTTCAAAAGATAATTAATCAACTGGTCGGATATGTCTGATTTCTCCAGGCAAGAAATAACCATCACCATCATCTTCATCATCGTCGTCATCATTGTAGCATTTTTTTTTCTGTTATTACTATCATTATTACTATTATCGCTCTTAACGTTGTTGTCATCAGAGCCTACAAAAGTCGTATATTTGTGAAATCTTGATGTGAGCAATACGTTTGTAAATATGCAATAGATAAACATTCATGCATTGGAAACATGTGTATTGGCTGAAAGGATGAGGCCTATGTGGGAAGCATTTTGAGCTTGAAGCACGATGTTGTTACTGCTGTCTTATTTCTTCTACGTGTCTTGTTTCTGCATGAATGGTGTTCGAGGTGCTTCGTAGACGGTGTCTTTTTTCAAGTTGATACAATTTTCTGCGCTTACAATTAACTCTGTGTGGTGACGACACTCTTGCCTTTGATTTTGTTGTTACGTAACCGCTATTCCCAGAGCAGAGCGCCCATTGAATGAGTCCAGAAACTCTGTTTCAGTTTCAGTTCCAAGGAAGTGTCAAACCATGCGGCCCCGGACTAACTCATTTACGCCACGTCACTTCTGCTTTGAAAACACACACACACACACACACACACACACACACACACACACACACACACACACACACACACACACAAACAAACGGATTGTGGGTCGGGGGGCGACCGAGCGGGCAGATGCCTTATCTTCACATACTAAACTCAGCGCGCAGGTCAGACTTTGAGGAACTCAGATAAGACGCCGTTTTTATTCTCCCTCCCCCGACACCTCCTCCCCCTCCTCCTCATGTTTCACCCTCTTCTTCTCCTTCTTCTTCTCTTTCCACTTGGTCTTCGTCTTCTTCTTGTTCCTTTCTTCTTCTTCTTCGTTGTTTATCGGGTGCCGTTGTTGAAGTGTGATGACTACAGGCTGACACAGCAAGGCCGCAGGGTATGAACTGATCCATTTGAACAGCCAAGGCTCTGGGGAAATCAGTGAAAAGACAGAGTAAGTAAGCAGCAACCCAGTGAAAAGACAGTGTACGTAGGCAGCAACCCAGTGAAAAGACAGGGTACGTAGGCAGCAACCCAGGGTATGTAAGCAGCAACCAAGTGAAAAGACAGGGTAGTAAGTAAGCAGCAACCCAGTGAAAAGACAGGGTAAGCAAGCAGCAACCCAGTGAAAAGACAGTGTAAGCAAGCAGCAACCCAGTGAAAAGACAGGGTAAGTAAGCAGCAACCCAGTGAAAAGACAGGATAAGTGAGCAGCAACCCAGTGAAAAGACAGGATAAGTGAGCAGCAACCCAGTGAAAAGACAGTGTAAGTAAGCAGCAACCCAGTGAAAAGACAGGATAAGTGAGCAGCAACCCAGTGAAAAGACAGGGTAAGTGAGCAGCAACCCAGTGAAAAGACAGGGTATGTGAGCAGCAAACCCCACTCCCCCCCTCCCCCCTGCCCCTCACTCCCCCCAATAGCCCCCCCCCCTTCCCTTCCGACGGACAGCAGAGATCTCAGAATGCTGGCCACACACAGACAGTGGCACTTCCTGGCCCTGCCATCATTGAAAGAGGGAGTAGCATAGGACAGGAAAACCCGGTGCTTTTACAGCCTATTCATGTCTCCGTTAGTTTTCATCCCGGGGTCAAATTTAATGTGGTTAGCCCAGATCGATCACGGAGTCTTCGTAAACTTCCCTTGAATGACCCCCCACCCCCACCCCCCTCTCCCCCACCCACCACACCACCCAGGGGGAATGGGGGGGGGGGAATAAACTTCAACTTCTCAGAACTAACCCTCTTCCGCCTCCCAGTTGGATTTACCCCCAAACCCACTCCCACTACCATCATTAGTCTTGGCAAAATAGAGGTTCCGCTACATTATTTGTTATCATTTGGTCTCACCCTCAGTCTTGGTAAAATAGGGGTTCCCCTCCATTTTTTGTTGTCAGTTGGTCTCACCATAATTCTTGGTATGATAGAGGTTCCGCTACATTATTTGTTGTTATTTGGTCTCACCCTCAGGCTTGGTAAAATAGAGGTTCCATTACAGTATTTGTTATCATTTGGTCTCACCACCACTCTTGGTAAAATAGAGGTTCCACTTCAGTATTTGGTATCATTTGGTCTCACAATCAGTCCTGCTTAGATAGAGGTTGGATTATCTTATTTGTCATAATTTGGTCTCACCATCAATCTTACTTAAATGGACGTTCCCCTCCAGCATTTGTCATTATATAGTCTCACCACCAGTCTTGGCAAAATGGACGTTCCACCCCAGTCCCATCCCGCTATCTACACAACCTGTTACCTCTCCATCTGCATGGAGGGAACAGAATTGAAGTAAACTGTAAGAGGGGTTCAAATACCTGGGCAGTATCATCTCCAGTGACGGTTCCCTCACACAACAGGGATATTAACGCCAGGATCTTTGCAAGGCAAATCAAGCACAAGCTTTGCAGACTCGGCGATCCCGGGTACTGAACGAGCGCAACATCCGACTGTCAACCAAACTGAAGGTGTTCGAGATGATTGTTATCTCTCCAGCTTTCTCACAAACTTATCTTCTCATGTCTTCTGCGTTCCGTGGGCTGCTGCTTCCACATCAACTCGTAAGAACTTGTGAACAGTCTCTCTCTCAATATATATATATATATATATATATATATATATATATATATACATATACATATGTATAATATTCATATATATGTCTATCTCTCTATCTATCTATCTGTCTGTCTGCCTGTCTATATTACATTTATGGCCGATTTAAACTCGCTGTTTTCAGTTCTCCATTTCCACACTTTATTTTCGGATGGTGCGTTGGCGTGATGGAGCGTTGTTAATAAGACAAGAAGCTTGCAAGTGCTGTGTTCAGTTTTCAATGGGCCTCGCTCTGGGAATAGGTTACAAACTTTTGAGCTTCCACTGATAGTCTGCTGAACCACGCTTGCACACAAAAAATGGTGTGAAACTTACTTATCCAACGATGAGAAGGATAGGTTTTATTATTGACATTTCCGTGCACAACTATTCGTTTTGTCAAATGCTCAGGGAACTTGATTGAAGTTTCAAGTACTTTTTTGTTTTATTTTTTGGGGAAAAAGCAATAAGATCAATGCTGAGTAATTTCATTGGTTTGAGTTTATATGTTACACAGACAGGGCTGACACATTCATATTATGTGATGGTTTGATCATTGTGCATTTGGCA
>NC_134876.1:52399937-52464937 GCF_041734735.1 Babylonia areolata | reverse complement strand
AAAGAAAGGAGAGAAATAAAGCACACGCAAACAAACATACAAATGAACAATAAAAAAAAAGACGGATCATTTCATAATTAGGCACACGATGCATATATGTTTAGGAAGGAGGTAATGATGATGATGATAATATTAATGCTAATACTACTTCTAATAATAATGGTATTATTATCATTATGATTATTGTTAATGGGCATTCATATAACGCTTTTTTTAAATGCTGCTCAAAGCGCTTCAAATTTCGTCCCCCCCCCTCCCCACACACCCCCTACTCCCTACTCCCCCGACCATCCAAGTCCCCCCGCACACACCCCCTTCGCCCCCCCCCCATCCCCCTACCCACCAACGCACACACACACACACACACACAGAGAGAGAGAGAGAGAGAGAGAGAGAGAGAGAGAGAGAGAAAACACTCGCGCAATCAAACACTGAAAACCACCCACCCACCCAAGACGCCCTATAGACATCACGTCCCTGCAACACTCATTAACGCACGCACACACACGCGAATGCACAGACACTCGCAAGCACACAACCACACACAAATGACAAACGGTTTCCCCACATTACAAAACATGCATTTGGAACCAGATCATACCAACACCAGCACTGGAAAATTACTGATGTGGGAAAAGATGTGTTTTCAACACTGGCTTGAAAAAATTCAGCTTGACAGAATATCGCAATTTTCCTGGCAGTTTGTTCCACAATAAGGAGGCTTGAAAAGAAAAAGAAATCTGAGTCTGTTGCTTCTTCTTTACAACACGGATTGATTTTTAATAGCCTGGTATCAGAAGCAGAATGAAGGTGACGAGTCAAATTCATGAACTCTTCAATGAAGTCAGAGAGGTAGCGTGGGCCAGAGCTTGAGAGGGCAGAAAAATTCAGAGCAGAAAGCTTATAATTATTCATTTCCTCTTTTTAAATAGGTGGCCAGTGAAGACAGTGGAAGAGAGGAGCAACATGTTCAAATTTGGAGGATCTGAAAATACGTCAAGCAGCATTATTCTGAATTCTCTGGAGTTTGTCAAGTGAAGTTTTTGGAATGCTGGCAAGAACAGAGTTGCAGTAATCAATCCTTGACAAAACAAAAGCACCGACTTGTTCTGGCTGCTTCTTTACACAGGTATTGGCGAATGAATTTTTTTTTTTTCACAACTCAGTATAAGCTGTTTTGCAAAAGGACAGACGTGTGTTGCTGTAAAGACAGACTGTGGTCAAGACTTACACCAAGGCTCCGCACTGAATCGAGGGCAGGACAGGGGAGAGAATGGGGGAGATACGGGTGGTTCAAAATTTTCCATGGGCAGGCAAGTAATAGTTCAGTCTTTTTTATTTTTTTATCATTTATGTGTAGTTTGTTGAAGCTCATCCAAGACTTCAAGTCTGTTATACACGTGTCCTCATTTACATATATGCTGCGATGTTTCCAACGAAACGACATCATGACTTATTCAAATTCCAATATTATTTTCTTTGAGTTTAACCCATTCCTTTCTTCTCCACTGTCCCTGCGATGTCTGGTGGTCCAGAATTCACCATGTGTCGCATTTTTCTTCTTTCTTTCTGTCTGATCTTCTTCTTTTTTTCTTTAAGCAATAACCCTGTATGCAGGGTGCGAAAATAGAATTGGCTGAAGAGAGACACACGGAGAGATAGAAAAAAGGAGGGGAGAGAGTGTGAAAGGAGAGAAAGGGAAGGAGAGAGAGAGAGAGAGAGAGAGAGAGTGGCGGATGAGAACGGTGAGGTGCTATTAATGTTGAAGCCTCGCAACACAATTCCCCCACGTCGAGTGGTGGCGGTCTCATGGTGGGTGTGGTGGCCATGGGCCCTGGACCTGACTTCATGAAGATAATAATTAGATTGTATAACCCGGAGATATAGGTGGAGGAGGGGGTGGGGGGAGCCTTCCAGACCATTCTCATTTCCCGTAATCTTCTCTGGGAAATAAGATGGTAAAAAGAAAGTAATAAAAATAATAATAAAAGAAAAAAATGTAAATGAAGGAAGAGAATAGAGAAAATTTGGAGGGGAAGGAGAGGAGAAGAAAAATGGGCAACTTAAAATTCCAGTTTCGTACCAGGTGTATCAGCACTATTTGTGCCTCTGTTGGTTTTTACTCCGGGGGTCAAATCTGGCTAACCCACTGGAATTACCCATGGGAGTAAACTTCGACCCCACCGCTCCCCACACCAACCCCTAGTTGGATTTTATCCCCCCCAACCCCCACGTCCCCCTCACCACCACCACCACCACCTTCGTAATAGGGTGTCATTCCATGCTGGCTTGAAATGGCCCTGGGGGTACATGTGGCCCAGTTAGAACTAATACATGACATCAGTGTATGACACCCCCTTCCTTACCAACGTTTCCTTCCGTTAACTTACAGTGGAGAGGAGGGGGTGTCAGTTCAGGCTTGCCCGGAACGACCCCCTTGCCGTTTTCAATAAAACCCGCAGACGGGGATAATTTCCAACTGTGTGTGTGTGTGTGTGTGTGTGTGTGTGTGTGTGTGTGTGTGTGTGTGTGTGCGTGCATGCGTTTGTGTGTGTGTGTGTGTCTTTGTGTGTCTGTGTCTCTGGATTCCATTTTAGCGTTTAAATGCATGTTTTAAACGTCGGTATTGACATTGTACAGGGCAATTTAATTATTAACTAGGGAAGACGGTGGGGTTCGACGATCCAAGGGGCTCACCAGAATGACCCCGTGGTAAAACTCAGCAAGAAACGGGAGAGAAAAAAGGGAGGGGGGTGGTGTTTAAAACTGTTACACCGGACCAAACAGCCTCGTGACCCAGATTTGGTTTCATGCCTGTTAGCCTTTCTGGAGGAGGGGCGAGGGTGGGGGGCGCATGGGGGGGGGGGTGCGGGGGGGATCGATACTCAAATCACTGGGAAGAAGAGAGGAGTGAGAGGGAAGTGCGGTATCCTGCTTCTGAACATGGCAATCGATGCACACATTTTGGACAGAAATCAGCCTGCAAGAGAGGTTTTGGGTGGGGGTAGAGAGAAAACAGTGTAAAATCGTTCGGTGTGAATGGACCTTTTTTTCCCTCTCTCTCTCTCTCTCTCTCTCTCTCTCTCTCTCTCTCTCTCTCTCTCTCTTCAGGGTGGTTTTACACTGAACCATCCACACTCTCCGCATTTATTATTTGATTGCAAATCATATGGTATTATTCGTGAAAAATGCGTTGTTTTCAAAACAAGTGCTGCAAGGAATAAAGATACCATTAGTGTGTTAAAAATTAATTCCGATGACGATGCAGTAAGATTACTGAAGATGTACATTGCTGAAGCCTGTAATATTCGAAAGAAGAGTAATTCGTGTCAGCAGCTTAATTACATTGATATAAAAAGAATGCTTTTGTTTTCATGCCCCTGCATGTCTGTCTCCATGTTCAGGGAGGATGTCTTGTCTTGCCAACTCTTGCGTGTTGCTTGCAGCTTTTCCTTTATGAACGCAGCTTTCGCTCTGTTGTGTGTCTCTACATTTTCGTCAGTGGGGGAGCTCTCCATCGTGTCCCTGGCTTCACTGAGGGTCTTGTGCAGGGTGTCGAGCTCAGGTGTCCAGTAGGGACGGTAGTTCCTGCGTTTGCCTCGTGGAATAGCTGCCTGCGCCGCGTCTAATACTGCCTTATTAAAATTCTTGGCATTTTCGTTGATGTGTTGGTGCGACAGTATCAGCGCAGAAGTCCTCTTGTCTGCCTCGTGCTTGAAAAGGTCCCAGTTTGCACCCCCATATCACTAGAGCTTTACAGCTAATTACATTAAACCTTTCAGTGTTCAGTTCAGTGTCCTCTCTCTCTCTGTGTCTGTCTGTCTGTCTGTCTATCTCGCTCTTTCTGAATAAGAAACGTTTTGGGTCCTTAGTTCTGAGTGATCTGTCTCTCTCTCGTTTCTCTTTCTTGATAAGTATCAAGATTTTTTTTTCAGGACACCTGAAATTTATCGCCGTGTTCAATCAATGGCGAGAGTTTTGTTCATTCATTTCACAGCCTTCTTCATTCCATTTCTACTGTTTGGTATTCAAATCGTTTTCCGGAATTGTACTACTCTACGACAGTTGATATACATCGCAATGTATCGGATGGTGTTACTTATTTGTCACAACATTTATTTTCGTTGTGAAATTTGTAATACTCTCTCCTGGTGCGGTGCCAACTCTTTTTTTTCTGTCTGGAAGTGTATTCATTATACTATCTATTCACTTTTCTCTGTCTCTAAGCGTATTCATTTTACTATCAAAGTGATTTTTTTTCTTTAGAATTTTGTCAGGGACGACCCTTTTCTTGCCGTTTGTTCTTTTACGTTTGCTGCACACGGGGTTCTCAGTTTATCGTCTCATCCGAAAGACTACCACCAAGACTACCACTCAAAATCTAACAGAGGGTGGATGGGTGTAGAACCTGGTCCGACATTATTGAGGTAACGCGTCCGCCTAGGAAGCGAGAGAATCTGAGCGCAATGGTTCGATTCACGGCTCAGCCACCGATATTTTCTCCCCCTCCACTAGATCTTGAGTGGTGGTCTGGACGTTAGTCATTCGGATGAGACGAAAAGCCGAGGTCCCGTGTGCAGCATGCGCTTAGCTCACGTAAAAGAACCCATGGCAACAAAAGGGTTGTTCCTGGCAAAATTCTGTAGAAAATTCCACTTCGATAGGAAAAAAACAAATAAAACTGCACGCAGGGGGAAAAAAGGGTGGCGCTGTTGTATAGCGACGCGCTCTCCCTGGGGAGAACAGCCCGAATTTCACACAGAGAAATCTGTTGTAATAAAAAAGAAATACAAATACAAATATTGAACATACCGTTCTCAAGATAGTGATCTGGGCTTACAGGTTTTTCTGCTTTGTCAAATGCTTTGAATAAAAATGCAAGTTCACCCATGGCTAACAGCACCATTATAAATATTCTCTATTATGTTGAATCAGCTTCGAAAATGAGTTTCTGGCGTTCTGGTTGATGACATTTCAAATGTTTTGTTATCTGCTTTTGAGACTGTCCAAACTTAACGAAGATCTGTCCTTCAAAAACTTGCTGACATTTTTGGTTAGAATATATATATATATATATATATATATATATATATATATATATATATATATATACATGCACACACACGCACACGTGTGTGTGTGCGCGCGCACACACACACACACACACACACACACACACACACACACACACACACACACACACACAGAGTCACACACGAGAGAGAGAGAGAGAGCCACAGCAATCGATCTGAATCTGCCCCATTTCTTCTTCTTCTTTTTAAGAAGACAACTTAGGAGACGAAAATGCATTCAAATGGCCGGCCGGGGGGAAGGTATAACTCCAAAGTAGCAAGAATCGATCTGCCACCAATCAAACAGTGTCTCAGCCAATCAGGATCCAGCATTGTGTCAATGGGAAATTGCCACGGTGTCCCAGCCAATCAGGACCCAGCGTTGTGTCAATGGGAAATTGCCACGGTGTCCCAGCCAATCAGGACCCAGCGTTGTGTCAATGGGAAAGCTGCCCCCGCAGCAAATCACAAACGACTATTATTGCCACGTGTGATAAAGATCTCTCAGTTCCGCAGCGCTTAATGTGAGAGTGATGAATTCACCCCTCCCTCCACGCCCCCTGCCCCCCCCCCCTCCCTCCGCACCCCCCCAGGCCTCCCTCCTCCCCATTCTTTTTGGCCCCACAGCAAAGTCACAAACGGCCACAATCGCTATGTGAGAGAGCAATCTCTCTCAGTGCCTTATTAACGCTTAATGCGAGAGTGATGGGCTTTTATTTTTTTCTCGTCTCCCCCCCCCCCCTCCTCCCCCCACCCCCTTTTTCTCGTTATGATCTTTTTGATAAAGATGCGTCTTTGAAGGTGTTCCCGTTATATTACAACATAACGCAAAAGCACGTGTTTCTATCGCATGTTTGTATAAAATAACGAGTTTTACGGGACAGCTTCGTACCCAGCAAGCCACTAAGTGTTTTATGAAGCAACTTTGAGAGTTAACTTCCTTGAAACTGCTTTTGTGATGAGTTCAGACCCACTGATCCAAAGCTGTCACCCTTGGCGGCAAATTTGCCATTGTCGTGGCTATGATATAACCATCGACAGTAACGAAAGAATGAAGAAGAAAAGAGAGACTGGAAAAGATCACATTACAATATTAACATCACTCCTATTTTGCAACATCCCGATTGGCTTCCCGTCTCACAGAGAATAAAGTGCAAGATCAGCACTCTACGTTATAAATGTATTCACAAATCTGCCCCTTACTATCTCTATGGCTGCCTTCACCTCCACACTCCATCTCGCTTTCTGCGATCGGCTTCGGATCCACTCTGTTCTTACTCTGTCTCTGGACCTTGCAATTGGAATGAACTTCCTCTTTCGCTTCGTCAGGTCTCCGCACTTTGCTCTTTCAAGTCTGGCCTTAAAACCCACCTCTTCCCAAGATAGCCTCCCTTCCCTGCCTCTTCCTTGTCTTTAGTTTCCCCAGTTTTAGAGTTTAGCATGCGTGTGAATGACTGGTGCGAAAGCGCTTTAATTTGTCTCTGCGCAAGATTCAGAGCTATATAAATGTCATTATTATCATTATTAATATCATGATTATTATTATAATTATCATTACTATTATTATCATCATTAACGATATTCTATGTTCTAGTCGCTGTGGCGCAATGTTCAACATGATGTATTGTCGACTGAAAATGTGTGCGTTTGTCAGCATGCTATAGTTATGTTTGGTGTGTAGGGGAATGTGTGGCCTACTGACGTCCAAACTCAGTACGGCCAGTCCTCTCTTCTCCTCTACACAGCCCCCTCAGATGTCCAGTGGGTGTCTGAATGACCCAACCTTTAGCTTCCGTCGTCGGAACTGTGGTATTCTTTGTCAACATTCACCTCTTCAGTATAAGAGCGTTCCGCTCGCAATATTTTGATGATGATAATTGGGATGAAACGCTGTTAACGTCGTCTCTTTCGCCGTTCGTATGGAGAAAGTCTGAGGTCTCACGCGCAATTGCTGAAACAATATTTCTTGCACGTGATGCAGATGAATTTTAGGTTAGTAGTAGTAGCAGTATCTATTATTATTATTATTATCATTAGTAGCAGTGGTAGTGGTAGTAGTATTGTTATTGTTATTACTAGTAGTAGTAGTACTGTTGTCAACAACATCATCATCATCATCATTAGATGTAGTAGTATTGCTGTTGTTGTTGTCAGTATTATTACTACGATTAGTATTATTATCATTATTGGGTGTTGTTGTTTCGAACCAAGGTTCCAATCTCATTATGTCTCTCTCTCTCTCTCTCTCTCTCTCTCTCTCTCTCTCTCTCTCTCTCTCTCTCTTCTGTCTGTCTCTCTCTCTTTCTTTCTCTCTCTCATTCTCTCTCTCTCTCACACACACACACACACACACACACACACACACACACACACACACACACACACACACACACACACACACACACACACGTATTGTTCCAGAGAGTTATGTGACGTTCAGTTCACACCATCATGATCCCCAGCCAAGGCTGACACAGGAATAAATCATCAGAATCACAAACGCAGTCTGTGTCGCTCGCTCAGAAGTTATTGGAGCACTTGTCAAGTTGAATTAACCGTGAAATTGCTGGCATCGGAAAGGGCAGCCCAAGTCTCTCTCTCTCTCTCTCTCTCTCTCCCTTTGTGTTTGTGTTCCTCTGTCTTTCCCATTCACTATCGTTCTCTCCACGCACACACGCGCGGCACACGCACACGTACACACACACACACGCACACACAATTACGCACGCGCATTAAGAACATAGGAGTTATCATTATGAACGTGCCAAGCCAAGTTAGATTGTCGATAAGATTGATACCTTTAAAAAAAAAAAAAAATGTTGAGCGCACTTCTTGTTATTCTTACAAACCATAGTTCCAGGCATGTATTCTCTGTCTGTCTATTCCTCTGTCTCTCTGTCTGTCATTCTGTCTGTCTGTCTCATTCTCTCTCTCTCTATCTTTCTTTCTTTCCTTTTCCTCCTCCTCCTCCATTCCTACACTTCTTCTTCTTCTTCTTATTCTTCTTCTTCTTCGTTCGTGGGCTGCAACTCCCACGTTCACCCGTATGTACACGAGTGGGATTTTACGTGTATGACCGTTTTCACCCCGCCATGTAGGCAGCTGTACTCCGTTTTCGGGAGTCCTTCCTACACTAATTCCTTCTTTTCGACCTCCTCCTCCTCCTCCTCTTCAAGCTCCCCCCTCTTTTTCTCTCAGTCCATCATTCTCTCTTTCTCTCTCTCTTTCTCTCTTACTCTTCTCCTCTTTCCTTTTATCAAAGAAGAAAAGATAGAACTGGACACAATAATGCTTTCAGGCAGATGTTACCTCATTGTGTCATCACCTTATGATCATGGTCTTTCTGAAAGAGTTCGTGAAATCCATTGCTTTTTTTTTTGGGGGGGGGGGGGGGGCGGGAGGTGGCGGGGGGAGCTGGGGGGGGGGGCTGAGAGGGGGGCTGGGGGGGGGGGGTTATTTCAATGGCTGGTCTGATCTCAGGGCAGTCGATCGAGAGCTTTATTTTTTGTGTGGAATTAATGGGTCTGAATTATTAAAGCTACCGGGTGTCAAGGGACTTATTATTTCTCCTTGCTTTGTTTGAAATGGGGGGCGGGGGGGGGGGGGGGGGGGGGGGATTTATCGATTTGCTCCGCGCCGGTTTGGTGAGCTGTGTAGAGGAGGAGAGGGATGTAATGGGTGGGGTGGGGTGGGGGTTGGGGGGTTGCGAGTGTGCATGTGTGCATGTGTGTGTGTGTGTGTGTGTGTGTGTGTGTGTGTGTGTGTGTGTGTGTGTGTGTGTGTGTGAAGGAGAGAGGGAGAGGGAGAGAGAGAGAGATTAAGCATGAGTGTGTGTGAGTACGAGCATTCGTATGTGCGTGTGAGCAGAGACAGACAGACAGGCAGGCACAGCCGAGAGAAAGAGGGAGAGGGATGGACAGAGCATGACACACAGAGAGACAGACAGGCAGACAGACAGACAGACACTCAGACAGACTGACAGAGACAGACAGACAGACAGAAGGAGAGACTTTTCTTCTCCTTAAGCAATGGTTAGTGTGTTCGTTCGTCTTACCTTTTTTCAGAGAGAGGGGAAGAAAGATTCACGCAAGAGTGAATGTGTGCGAGCTGACATGAAAAAGGGAGAGAGATACAGAGAGACAAACAGAGAACTTCGCACGCCAGACGATGTTGAAATTATTGCTGACGTTTATTGTTGGTTGGCTATACTATCGAAAATAGTTCTTTATATTATAGTTATTATTATCAGCATTATTGTTATCTATCCTAATGATAATAATAACAACAACAATAATGATAACGATAATCCCCCCCCCCCCCAACCCCTATAAAAATGTAGCCTCTACCTCATGATTACCAACTATTTCATGCACACACACACACAAAAGAACTGTTCTTCAGTCTTTCACCCCCCACCCCAACCCCCCAACCCCCCACCCCCTAACGTTGGCACCATCAAAGCCATGACATGATAAGGTAAAGGATGCAGCCCGCGGCGTTGTCTTATCTATGCACAAGTACAGCAGACAGTGGCGAGCCGTGGTGGTGGTAGCGGTGGTCCTTATTTACGGCCAGGGTGATCGGTACCGTCGGGATGGGTGCAGAAGGCTTCGCAGTTGTCCCTGAAGCAGCAGATCCTGGCCCCAGGGCTGCAGTCGGTGTCGGCCTGGCACTCACCGCTGGTCTGTCCGCTGCACGTGCCGGGAATCGTGTGGCTGGAACCGCTCGGGCAGGCGTCTGCATGCACGTGCACGTGCACATGCACCACAAAATATCATCAGACACTGTTTCCAGCCACTACTTTGAATCTTTCAGATCTTCTTCTTCTTCTTCGTACGTGGGCTGCAACCCCCACGTTCACTCGTATGTACATGAGTGGGCTTTTAAGTGTATGACTGGTTTTGTTTTGTTTTGTTTTTACCCCGCCATGTAGGCAGCCATACTCCGTTTTCTGGGGTGTGCATGCTGCGTATGTTCTTGTTTCCATAACCCACCGAACACTGACATGGATTACAGGATATTGAATGTGCGTATTTGATCTTCTGCTTGCGTATACACACGAAGGGGATTCGGGCACAAGCAGGTTTGCACCTGTGTTGACCTGGGAGACCGGAAATATCTCCACCCTTTACCCACCAGGCACCGTCACCGAGATTCGAACCCGAGACCCTTAGATTGAAAGTCCAACGCTTTAACCACTCGGTTATTGCGTCCGTCGCTTTGGGACTGTTTGCCTTTATTGAGAAGCGTCTGTTTTGTCAGACAGTGTTTTTTCACTACTTTTTATAACATGTGAATTCCAATAGTTCAGATCTAACAAACATTATAAGGGAATTGCTTGCACAATATTCTTCTAACTATCGTAGTTCACCAGATCTGATTATATATTTGAAAACATACTTGTTCAGACAACATTTGAAACGATAGATCCTTCTCTCCACCACCCCCTCCCCCACCCCACCCCTCTCTCTCTCTCTCTCTCTTCCACGCGCCCCCCTGACAGTCTTACTCTGTGTGTGTGTGTGTGTGTGTGTGTGTGTCGATGCACGTGCAGGTGGGTGGGAGGGGGTGGGAATGAGGAGGAAGATGTGTACGTAATGTTACATTGTTGTTGTTTGGGTTTTTTTGGTTTTTTTTATAACGTTTTTGTTGTTGTTGTTTTTTGCGAGTTTATATCTTTACATCTTATTATGTTATATTACATTCCTGTGTCTTACTTATACCACATGTAGGCTGTTGTTAAATGCGCTTAGAGCCGCTAGCTCTTTATAAATGCACATCACTGCTGTTATGATTGAATGTATAAGTATACCGGTGTGCTCATCATCAAGTGTTCACTCGTCTGTGTGTGTGTGTATGTGTGTGTGCGCGCGCGCGCGCGCTATGCACCAACACATAACTTCAGTAAGTTTACCAATGTTTACAAGTGGCGATAATCATAAGAGAGACAGAGACAGACAGACGGACAGACAGAGACAGTCACACACCGACAGTTCTTAAGTTGTTGGATTTTTTTTTTTTTTTTCATCCGGAGAAATAGGTAGTTTGAAAAGAAATATCCATGATAGAATAGAAAAAAAAGAAAGAAAGAAAGAAAAAAAAAAGACTCACCAACGGCAGCCAAGCAAACAAACACACACAGTACAACGAAAGCCTTCATCATGGTTCAGCGAAGTTTACGGCACAAGCAGGGTTGTCTTTTCTTTCGCAGGGGGGAGTGTCAGCGCAGCTGTTGAATGATGATTTTGCACTGCTACAGTGTTATTTATATATACCTTTCATCCTTATCAGTAACTTTGCCAACATGACGTCACTGAGCGGACTGGAGTGACCAATGGATGTGCACGCCAAGGTCCAGGTTAAGTAAGATGTAGGCTAAGGTAGGTGTAAAGCACGCTTTTTTGTTTTCCTTTTCTTTTCTTTTTCGCTTCTTTTCTCTTTTTCTTTCTTTTCGTTTTTTTTTTTTCTTTTCTTTTTTTTTCATTTTTTTTATAGTGCTGTCTACGAAATTGAATCTCTCTCTCTCTCTCTCTCTCTCTCTCTCTCTCTCTGTCTCTCTGTCTCTGTCTCTGTCTCTCTCTCTCTCTCTCTCTCTCTCTCTCTCTCTCTCTCTCTCTCTCTCTCTGTCTTTGATTTGGTTTGTCTGTTTCATTCTGCCTCTCTGGATGTCTGTCTGTCCGTCTGATAGATAATGATACATCCGTCTAATTTCTCTCTCTGTCTCTCTCTCTGTCTCCCTGTCTGTCTCTCTCTCAGTCCGAGGCTCTGTCTGTCTGTTTGTCTGTCTGTCTGTCTGTCTTTCTCTCTCTCTCTCTCTCTCTCTCTCTCCCTGTCTTTCTCCCTCTCTTTTTTCTCCCCCACTTTCATTCTCTGTTTCGCTCCTTACAGCTTTGTGATGCAAAAACTGATAAAGCCAAAGAGTTTAATTACGTATCCACGATTTGAAATATTATGTCAATATGATGTTGTGATATCACTTTCAGTTTTCCGCTTAAGAAAATTATTTCAAGGACTGGGTTAATAAATATATATATATACATATACATATATACATATATATATATATATAAAGAAGAAGAAGCTTATTCTATTACCCTCATGAAATAAAATAAATTCTTTCGCTCATTCTCTCCGTGTGTATGCACACACGTGCACGCACACACACACACGCACACACACACACACACACACACACACACACACACACACACACACACACACACACACATACACGTTACATATATGTTTACAATAATCCTTAATTTTGATGTTTGAAAGAACCAGTTCCTGATTTCTTGTCCTTGAAAAGAGCAAACTTGACGGCGTGGTGACGTATGTATTTCTCAGTACAGTCCACCACAGTACAGTCCAACACTGGTCTTTGACACGCCGATCTTGTGACTGGGCTAAGGTCTCACTTCATTTGGTCCAGAATTCATCGTACTGGACTGGACTCTAAGAAGCTGAATATGCGGACCATGGCAGCTCCTGGCGTCATTCAGGTCAGTTCAAGGGTCAGTTATTCACGACGGCGCCGTACCCGGCTGACCGGCTATATAGGAATAGATTATCTGGGGCTTGCATAACCCGCATATTGTCATGACTGGATGGTGGGAAAATATAGCTGGTTTTTTGCTGATCATGATTATTAATACTATTGTAGCTCTTATGTGATAGTATTGTTCTGGATTGGCTATTATGAGCTGATTACAGCGGCGCGCGCGCGTGCGTGTGTGTGTGTGTGTGAATATATACTATACTGCCTGTATATAGGCTATGTGTTCTGGTCGTACCGACCGGCGGTAGTCAACGTAAATTCTTCCTTGGTAAACGTACTGCTTTGATTCGACATGGTGACTGAGAGAGAGAGAGAGGACAAGACAAAATTCTTTATTTTAGAGGGTAATAGATAAGCACTGGCGCGCTTTTTTACATCCAGCCCCCACCCTGAAACAGTGTCTACACTGCACAATACTACATTATATATGTCACAGAGAGAGACGAGAGAGAGAGAGGCGTACTGATGAGGGAGGGGCAGGGGAGAGTGGGGTATGGGGGTCGGAACAGAAGCCTGACCAACGCACAGACTGCGGACCAGTGCACTGGTCATGCCTTCACTGACTGCCAGCCATTCAGTGCGCAACGTTGCACATGGACTGATGGCCAGCGTGAAGATTCACATTGAATTCACGGAAGCAATTCGTGCGCCCGCCATCAGTCATTGTCTTGTTGTTGTTTTTTTCTTTCTCTACTAATCAACTGTTCTATTACACACACACACACACACACACACACACACACACACACACACACACACACACACACACACACACACACACACACACGGAATCACGTAAGATTTCGTGCATACTTCCCCCCTCCACGCCCCCACACATTCACCATGGACTTTCCAAGGGCAATGCACACACACACACACACACACACACACACACACACACACACGGAATCACGTAAGATTTCGTGCATACTTCCCCCCTCCACGCCCCCACACATTCACCATGAACTTTCCAAGGGCAATGCGCGCGCACACACACACACACACACACACACACACGCCGTTTATGGTGTAAGGGAGATAAATCTAGTTAAACAGCCTCACCTGTCCCCAAGGTGTGACACATTCCGCATGCGCAGGTAACAATCCCGCAAAGGTTGACGGGTAATCAGGAAATGCAGCTGACAAAAAATGGCTTCCTAGTGCGCTAGGATGCCGCAATATATTTCGAAAATTAGAACAGCTACAGACCCTTCAAAATGAAGGAAAAGCTTTTGGATAAGGATACGATTGACGCGTACCATTCGTACGTGCAATCGGAAATCAGATCGGATTTGAACTCGATTTGTTTGGGACCTGGAAAGCTACCGTCGCGCGCAGCTTTGGGTTTGACTGTCTTTGGGTTATGCTGTCTGTTGGTGGGGGTTCTGCTGATTTGTCTTCGAATGAATCATGTGTACCTCTGGGACTGGGAGGACCAGTTCGTCGGGCCGTTTTTCATCATCCTCTTTCTGATGTGCTTTGCAGGGGCCACTTATTTCGTTCTGATCGCTACCAGAAGGTCCAACCGCTTCAGGCGTGAAATTTACGTGAGTTCTCAGTGTTTGTCAAACCCGGAAATGACTCTTGCTCAAAGTTGGTACTGCTACTGCTGCTGCCATCTCTCAGTCTGTCTCTCTTTTGAGTTGGTTACCTGGGAAGTTCTTCTGTTGTTTTTGTTCTTTTACAATCAATCCAGTGGGGTTTTTGTTTTTGTTGTTTTTTTTGGTGGTGGTGGTAGTGTTTGTTTTTTGTTTTGTTTTTAAATATTATACCCCCCTCTCCTTATCACTGAGTGATCACTGAGTAAGAATCACAACTGACAACATAATTGTGATAAGTGTAGCATACAGTGTGTATGTTTCTCACCACAGTGTGTACCCGTGTCTATACATCCATCTGTGTGTGTGTGAACAACTTATTTGAGACTTTGTGATATTTTTATTTCCCAGCTAAAATAATCATAACTATATATCACTATTATAGTATTAAAATCTTTCTCACTCTCTTTTTTCTTTTTTTTCTTCTTTTTTTCTCCAGTTTCGTCCATTGGGCGATTATGGCATCGCTGCAGTCCACAAGGATGACTTGCTGTATGAGACTGAGATGAAGTAAGTGAACAGTGAAGCACTGTAAACCCACAATATTGCACCATTCATCTTAACAATTCCTGTCAAAGAAATTTTAACATCAGGCTGTTAAGAAATGTAAGTTTGGTAGTAGTAGATTTATTTTAGTGTTACTGTGCACTAGCCACTAAAATTTAGAAAAGGAAGAAAGTAAAAAAAATATTCTGTAGCCAGACAGATTTGGAACTATAAAAATCAGAGTATAAGGTAATTTTTTTTAAAAGAGAGTAAAAAATCTATCGTTTCAAAGTTCATTTTTCAAAACAATTTTTTATGTATGTGTGCATGCATGTCCCTGAGGTACTTAGAATAAGATGTATACAGCTTGTTTCATGTGTACTTGTGTATAATGTAGTGCAGTTGATTTTTTTTTTTTTAATTATAAATCCAGTTTTCTTCTTTCAGACATGACCTGAAGTCTGGAACTACTCCGCACAAGACAGTGATGCCTCGATCAGAAGCATACTCAGCAGTAAGACCTTACTTTTTGCAGTTTCATTCATTGCTGTGATGTAACTGAGATACAACTATGGACATTAGCAAGTCATGAAGTGATTGATCACTGTTTCACTCAGGGAATGCTGCTTTTTTGTTTTGTGGGGTGTTTTTTTCTAAAAAAAAAATCTTTTTAGTTTCTGTATTGAATATCCCTTATTTGTCTTGATCAGACACCTTTTTTTCCAGGATGGAGAATTGAGAATAGGGAGATCAACACTGACATGATCTGCGTAATGTTTGTTTTTTTATTAACAGGGTCTAATAATGGATAAATGTCAAAGTCATCCTGGATCAGTAGGTCACTAGGTGTTGGTTATTTCATTAAAGAAAAAAAAATGCTGTCATCTTCTGTAATAAGAACACACAATGATATTCTTTCTTTTTCCCTTTGTTGTTGTTTTGAACTGTCTTCTGTTCTGACAGTGTTCTGACAGGCCTTCTTCCAGCAATCATAAATTATAATTTGAAATATCAGTGCAACAAACTCTAGCACTGTTTTGGGAAATTCTAAAGGTACACATTATTTCTATTTCAGACCTAAACTGAATAGAATTGATAAAATTTTAATTCGAGTATGGTAATTCCAGTGCAGGAACTTATGAAGCTTCACTATCTTCATTGATGACACATAGGAGGAGTTTGTATTACTATTATACTCCATGTTTGGTGATACATATACTTACCATGTCAAACTGATGCAAACTGTATCGGTTTGCTCTGCTTGGCCAAATTTCGCGCGGCTAACAGTGAAAAGATGACCCATCTTGCCCGGTCCGCTCTTAGCCAATCACTTGCATTAATAATTCACATCTTTGATCATGGGCCACTTCTCACTACATGTCTGTCATCGGTCATCAGGTGAACATCTCCAAAGAGAAGCGCAGTGGTCACCACAACCAGGGGTACCGCTATGGCCCTGAAGACTCTCACCGGCGAGGTCATGACCCCCACCGCCGACCTCCAGGACCTGACCGCAGACCCCACCCTGATGACCGCCGCAGAGGACCACCCCCAGACGGAAGGTGAGTGCTAAATGTTTTGACACTTTTTTTTCCCCTTGCAGAGGTTATATTTGTCATGAAACATGTAATCATATTCCACATTTGGGTCAATAATATAGCAAAATACGTTATCAGATTCCAACAAAATCAGTGAAGCATTATACAGTAGAATCTGCTTCTAGAAAAGTACATATAAACACTGACAATCGCTTCACTGAAGTTATATCATTCATCAACTGCAAGGTATTTTTTTGTTATGTCTTGACACTTTCTACTTCTGAGACTTATATCACAGATTGACGTAACTTTACAGTTGGGTCAGCAACAAAGTGACAGCTGCATTATCAATGGTTTTACCATTGTAATGGGAAATAATTTACAGCATAGTATTTTGTGATGGACTATGATTCTCAAACTTGGAGGCTAAATTGCACTGGATCTTAGTGCTGCAGCCTTGGGGGGCTAGTTAATTAACCTTTGGGAACCATTCCAACACCGACTGTCCTAAAACCCTCTTGGCCGAAAGAATGGAGACATAACTTGGGCAAGACACTCTCCGCTATAATCAAATCCTAGCCCAGATAGTCAGGACAGCAATTACCTCCTCTCTTGTTCTGATGGTCATAGTCAAACATGACTGTCATACTTTTTCCATAACACATTTGCTTCCCTTGGACCAAGTACAGATATTTCTGTCCTGTAGTGGAAATGTTCTCTTTATCACTCAGTTTTATTCTCACTCAGTGTTTTTAGTTTGTTGACTTTAGCCTGTATTTTGTTCACAAGTGTTTTCAAGGGGGGATAACATGTTTTTGATGATTATATGTGCATATCATGTATGAAGTATGGCTTAGAGAGTGCACTCAGCAGTTGTAGGCCTGGTCCACAGAAACTGCAGTGCAGATACACTTAAGGGGTGCAGTGTTAACCAAATTTGGGCCTCATCTGCCTCAGGCCTACGCTTATGGCCTAAGTTTGTTTGTTACAAATACAATGTATAATTGAAAGTAACTACATGCAATTGTCTTCTCCATTAGTCTGATGCTAGGACCCAACATAGTGAAGTCAGCTCATTTACACTCAATTTGAGCAGAAATCCAAGTAATAAGTTCAAGTGTAATTTTTATATTCAGACCCTACAGATACTCTTTTGATTCCAGATTGCTGATGGATTAGTAGCTATCACGTTTAGCAGAAAATTCTTAAGTCTTCTGAGTCTCTTGGCAAGCTGCAGCTGTTTCATCTTCAATCAATATAAAACACTCTCACATGTCAGTCCAGATCTGTGCAAAATAGTTGCCTGAGTTTGAGATGTCAATGACTTTCCAGGAGAGGACCACCACCAGATGACCGTGACCGCCGCAGACCTCCAGAAGGTCGCCGAGGACCACCTCCCGACGATTATCGCCGAGGACCACCGCGTGACGACCGGCGAGGAGGGCCACCCTCTGACTATCGCCGGGGACCTCCACCTGAAGGCTTCAGGGGACCTCCTCCAGAGGGCCGTCGAGGCCCTCCCCCTGGTGGCTACCGTGATGACCGACGCGGGCCCCCTCCCGATCGGCGTGGGCCGCCTCCCGATCGGCGTGGGCCACCTCCTGAGCGGCGTGGGTCCCCCCCGCCTGATGATCGCAGACCTAGGGGCCCTCCTCAGTTCAGAGAAAGATCACCAGACGATGAGTGAGTATACTTAAGCTTGTTTGATTGCATAAATCATCACAACTGATTTGGATGGGGGTTTTGTGGGAGAGGGGACTGGTGGGGGTTGGGGGGGGGGTGTAATTTCTTGTCTGAAGATTTTAGGCCTTTGGAGAGTTGCTTTCCCTGCCTGTGGTTTTTTCATTTGCCCTTTTGTCAACAGTCTCCAGGAACTAGTAAGTTCCGATGGCATTAATCGGGATTAGAAAATAAGGTGAAAGAGCAACAGACCAGATGAGATGATGTTCATGGTTAAACAAACCATAAGCGTGCCAGTTTTCCAACATATCAACTTTTCTTGAAGATTTGCTGTAATAAGTGACAATGCTGGCAATACAATTCATCTTTATTCATCTATCTGGAAATCACTTGTGCATCAACAGGCTCGTCACTCACCCCACACAATATTTCAGCCCAGAACAAAGTCCAACCCATGTACATGACAAAGGTTGGACCAAAAGATCAAAACGCAACACATATGAAGCTATATACACAAAAGCTAGTAATACAACAGAGTCAAGTGGCTTATTTACCGAACACACTCAACCCCTCTTCTACCCACACACAGTGACACACACACACAAACACAACAGAACCAAATGCGTGTTTGTGTCCATGTATATGTACTGCTGGTACAAGTATAATGTGAGTATATGAGAAGTTTAACCATAAGCAGACACGAGAAATGTGTGTAAGATATATATATATATATATATATATATATATATATATATATATATATATATATATATACATACATACACACACACAGACATCTCTCACACATTTCTAGATATCTATATATAAGATATAATATTACATTGTGTCCATTGATCTTGTAACAATTTTAAGATTAAGCTATAGTTTCCATGCAGTTTTCTACAAACATATATTATTATATTTTTAAAAATCTAGACATGAGGCTGATAGATACTGATTTCAATCTGGAATACAATTACAACAAATTCTGTAAGGCTGGACTTTTATCTAATATGAATTTTAAAACCTTCTGTAAGGCTGGACTTTATCTAATATGAATTGCATATTTGTTTTTGTCATTGCAGTCTGGGCAAGGTGCGTCTTGAAGACAACAGAGAATCTGAATCTGACCTGTAACTACTGGGGACCAGTGTATGATACTACAAGATGCAAGTCACCTTTGCAAATCACACCCGGACATTCACCTGCTGCCACAATTTTTTTTTTCCCTTCTCGAATCTGTTTTGAATCTGAGGAGCATTTACATACGATACACAGTGGCCAGGTTTTATATAATATAACCATGATGAACTGTCATTCCAAGTCAGATCAGGAATTGTTTTGCTTTTGACAGGTTAAATCATGTATTGAATCTTGAACATATCAGTTTACATGGAAGTTATGTGCGTTGCTGATTGGCATTTAAACTGGTATTCATCATTTCATGCATGTATATTTGACTTGTTAATTCATGTAATAAGTTAAGGTAAGTCTGGAACATATCAGTTTTCTTGGAAACTATTTGCATGTAGCTGACTGCTGTAATTACAAGTGTCAATGCATGAATGTACATTGTTAGTAAGAGTTGACATTGTACCCAGTTCTTCCCATTTTCATTGCATCGGTGTGAATACACACATTTCCCATGGATCATTTGTGTCTTTTTATTTTCACTCAAGCACACGCAAGTGCCTGTTCACTTAATGTAAAACCAACCTTACAAACAAAACATTGAACAAGTGTCAGGAAGGGGAGAATGGTGAAATTCACTTCCATCATTGACATGACATGCATTACGTCAGAACATATTGCTAATCATCTGGGTATGGTTTCCAAATCAGTTTACAAATCATCTGTACATAAAACTAAATGCCAACCTTGTTTGTGAGCATGTTTACTTTAAAAATAGGTAACCGAACAGTCATAGTATGGCTCTTAATTCCTTTGTCCCTCATTTGCAGATTACAAATATGATCCAGAAAAAAATCTCTTTTTTATATTCCTTATTATAGGTCAGTTTGTGTATATAATAATATAAAATTACATGACAATTGTCCTCTTATAATTTTTTCACATATATTCTGGCAACAAGAATAGAACTTATGATTGTGAAAGGATCCAACAGAAATTTCAGTTTTAACAAATTCTCATAATTGCCACAGTAAAAATTATTATCTTTCTCATTATCATCAAAGTAAATCTCCCTTCACCCTCTCCTGCTTACCTATTATTGTTCTATGCAAACACAAATTTCTCTTTTTTTCCCCTCCTAATGGGAAGATGGGATGGGGGGAACATGTTCAGTATCTCTCCGGCAAGCCTTGTAAAGTATCATTCTGATCCAAGAAACATTCCAAAAATGTTGTTGCTCTGGGTGTGATTCTAGAGATGTGAATGACATTTGTTCATTCAAAACACAATACATTGCAATTAAATAAAAATAACAGGAAAATGTGTAGTTTTACTACTTCTGCTCTTTTTTTTTTCTTTTTTTTTTTTTTTTGGTATGCTTCATGATTAATAAAAATATTCAAGAGAAAATTGTTTGTGTATTTTATATAATTACATATTTTCCAATAAAAGTGAAAAAAATGGCAATCACTTTGTTTTTATTTTGAAAGGGTGAATGAGGGAGACATAACTGCCTAATCAGTAAAATGCATGAAGTGCAAGCTTTTCTTTTTCAGCCCCAAACCACAAATAAACAAAAAAGAACTCAAGACCATGTGATCCCAGCTCACACAAATTGAGTGAATTGGCCAGCTTGGTGGACCATCTGGACAAAGAAGCTTCTGCATTTGGCAAGGAATTTGATGCTGAAAAGACAAAACTCATAACCAACAGCACCCTAGGTATCTCTTCAGATATCAAAGTCAGTGGGAAAAATTTAGAAACAGTTAAGACATTCAAGTGCCTTGGCTCCATCATATCGGGGGAAGGCTCAAAACCCGAGATCATGCCAATGACTACAGAAACAGCAGCAGTGACAGCAAGACTCCAAACCATCTGGAGAGACATGAACAATCTGCACGCCAAGATCCACCTTCTGCACTCCCTTGCCTTGTCAGTCATCCTCTATGCCCATGAAACTTGTGACACTCTCAGCAGACATGTATGCAAAAAAAAAAAAAAAAAAAAATCCTAGCAACTGAAATGAGATGCAACAGGAAGATCTGGGGCATCCACTATATAGGTCGTGTAACAAGTGAAAAGGTCTGCAACAAGGTAACAGGCAACAGGACCTCATGCTGCTCAAAGCTGTCAAGAAACAGAAAATGAAGTGGTATGGACATGTTTTGATTTTAATATGGATACTTATATAGCGCCTATCCTCAGTCTGAGACCAAGCTCAAAGCGCTTTAAAAACTCTGGGTCATTTGCACAACAGGCTGCCTACCTGGCTGCCTACAGTTCAGGCTGCTCAACAGGTCTTGCAAAGACCATAAGTCAGAGGAAGCCACAGTCGAGAAAGACAAAGAAAGAGATTTGAAGACAATATCCGAGAATGGACAGGAATGAATCTGATGGAATCCCCAAGAGCCCTGGAAGACAGGTACAGGTGGAGGAGAGTGGTTGCATTGTCTTCACCAGTGCCCCAGTGACATAGCAGAAGCTGAAGGATAGGTGAAGGTGAAGGTGACATTGTTCAGCACAGTACGAGACTGCTTTTCCTGTAAATTTCCATGCAAAGGTATATGTTGTGTCTGTGTTGTTGTCTCACAACAGAAACAGACACTATAAGCAGAAAATTCACTGAAAAGAAACTTTATTGCAAGACTAATTATAAGGGAACAACCGATAAACTCTGACCATAATTATGGTCCATTGCACAAAAAATTACACATGCAATATGAGTAATGTTCCCATTACACTTGAATATCTACAACACATTATATTACATGTACAATGCAAGCCCTGTGTCTCATGAGGGGAAGTGTGGAAGGACAGCCCAGATAACCTCATCTTTGGTGTAACTTCTATGGACCGTACAGTCACAGCCATTGTGGCGCAGGTTTTGAGTAGTTTTGGGATGAATTATTTCTGGATACTCTGTTTTCCAGGGGATCCCATTGGTTAAGTGTTTCACTATGTTGTTGATCCCTGGATCAGAATTTGTGGGGGAAAAATGGGGTTCCTTCAACCTCCTCACAGATCATTGTACTGTTAGTGTTACTACTGTCACAGCAGAACAGATTCACATAATGGTAGACCAATTCTGCAGTGCTGTGTTACATCAATACCATCCAGGAAAGAACAATTTCAGTGTCACTCATTTCTCTGTGTGGGCTTTGGTGTTGATCAACATTTTCACCCCACTGTTCCTATAGCCATGACAGGCACAACAGCTGAATGGTAAGGGCGCTGCAGATGATCAGACATATAATCATAATGAAATATGTGTGTTCAAGATCCCACAATCCATTTCATCATTGGTAAGTTATGGAAAATATGTATACCCAGCATGTACACCCTAGAAAATAGAGTGGGGATGCCTATATGGTGGGGTAAAAATGGTCATGCCTGGAAAAGCCCACTTGTACAAAACATGCGAATAAGTTGCAGACACTAACACAGAAGATAGCAATACTTCAGATTTTTGGGGTGGATGCATGTTGTCAGATTTTGTGTCACTATGATATGAATTAACAGGATCGTCAACATGTGTATTTGACATGCATGTGTAGACACATTAAACTGAAAAAGGTACTTGCAGTCTACATTAAGTGATGAGACTAGAAACATCTCTACCCTGAACTCATCAGGCACTCTTGGGATTCAAACCACAAATCCACAGTGCAGAACTCCAGTGCTGAAACCCCTTGGCTGTTACACCCATCAATGGGAAGGAGAATCTGATCTGTGCAGTTGTGCCAAGAGCACATCATGAATTGCTCATAGTAATATTGGTCCTCAGGAATTCAAAGCACTGAAAGAAATTGTATGTAAAAACAAAAACCAAAAGGGACTGGTTCTGATGCTGCATACTGTCACAAATCATGTTTGGATTGTAACATATTTGGGTACTTCACTTCTTGTTCAATTTGATTTCCAGTGATACAGAATGTGCTGTCTTTTAGGTACATTTATATTTTCTCTGAAAGGAATGAAATAATAAATAAAAAAAGGAATATTTCACTGTTTGCCAACTTAAAAGAAATATCAGCTGATTTTGTAGGAGATTAATTTAGAATTAGTTCTCTTGAAGTAAATACAAGTCCTGAGATTGTGCACATAGGGTAATGGCCTTGATCTGTTTCAAGGACACATACAGGAAAGGCACAAGAAACTCTGAATTTCCCTGACTTGTGAAAGAACTTGTTGAAAAGTTTCACAGAACATTTCACAGAACATTTTTATGCCAGTTTCTGAAAATGCGAGCAAAGATCATAGCCTGAATGATTTGTAACATGTCCATATATTTCAATAGTATCTACTGATCACAACTGTTTAATCAAAATACGTCCAAATATTTACAAGAAATGGGTGTCCATAGACCAAATGAGCAACTGGTGTTTACTTCTTTTTTTTTTTAACTTCACATCCACAGGATAAAGAAAAATAAAAAGAATCGACAGTGCAGTATGTGTAGCTGCTTTTGAGAAATGACACAGTGAAAATGAAGTGAGCTCCCAGTTCCCAAAGGCATTCACATCTTTTCACAATACCTTTAAATGCTGCAGCATCTTTTACAGTCAAGAATTCATCACTGTCTTTCTCATTTATTTCAAACAGAACAACAGCCATGCTGACAAGACCATTTGTGCACATGGATCAGGTACAAACATCAATTATGAATCACTGACTGAAAACTTAACTGAACAGAGATAAGATGTACTGTTGAATTACTTGTATTGTGTAAATAAACATTTAGAGGAACCTGCAGTGGCATATTGCACACAGGTCTTGTCTGAAACATCCTCCATTTCTCCAAAGAGCTGGCCCATCACCAGCCTAGTAAGGCCTGCTATGTTTTGTTTTTGTTGTCTGATTGATAAGGAATCCATAAAAAATCAAATTAAATAAAAAGAATGTAAAATTAATGGGGTTCTTTTCTTTTTTTTTTCAAACTTTCATATCAAGGATACTGGTATTTTCTAAGCTACTGTCAATTAAGTGCTGGAGGTGTGTGTGTGTGTGTGTGTGTGTGTGTGTGTGTGTGTGTGTGTGTGTGTGTGTGTGTATTGTTGAAAGATTCTCACATCAAATTCTGGACTACAACTTATAGCTCAGTGCAGGTTAGTGAAGCTGATTCAGCTCTTGTACCTGCTATTGCAGAGACTCAATTTTATTTACCTGTAATATGTGTGTGAAACAGCAAGGAATTTTGTCACCAAATATAGAAGAAATTAAACAATATCATCACTTGTCCATCATTTTGTTTCTAATCAAACAGTCACATTTCTAGAAAGACAAACAATGTGATCTGTTGATCACCCCTTCCTTTGTGAATGTCTCTGTGGTGCTGCAACCTATAAATTTACATTGCACAGTGTGGATATATATGCATACATTATACACACACAAGGTCCATCCCTATTTATCAAAGAGTGTTTCCATCTCTGCACGCACAACTTGGCTCTGCTCCTTCAGTTCCTTGGCTTTGGCATCCAGCAGTTTCTTCTGTAATGTGAAATAATATCAAGGAGAATAATTAAATCAGTGGAAATAACAACAACAACTACTACTGATGCTGTTGATAATATTCCAATATTCATGATAATGATGATGATAATATCAATAATATTATTACTATTACTACTACTGATAATAATTAAATAATAATGATGATGATGTAGGAGAAGAAAGAGAATTGAGTTTTAGGGCTCAATAAACAGCTGAACATGTTCTGAAACATCAGCCAGAGTAGATACACTGCCGAGTTTGATGAAGTGACTTCAAAATGCAACCTTGACACAGTCACTTTTCAACACTTGAATGGACACTGTTGTAACTAATGCTCCAGTTCTCTAATATTGTTGCTTAATTTATGAGGGTTGAAATACCCCTTAGAAAAGACCCACACACACCCCTCCAAAAAAAAAAAGCACATGATTCAAGCTCTGCAGTCATAGGAAAAACCCAGTCATCAGAGAAAAAAAAAATTATAAGTTCTTTTTACCACTACCAAGAAGATCGTAACATCCCTAACATACACAAGAAACACACACGAGATTTTGCTTTAACTGAGCCACACACTCTCTGAATAACCTTTTTTTTTTTCAATAACTGAATAAGAGATCTGGATGCATTTCTACATATTATCATGCATATTTGGGCTTCTCTCCCCTGGATAGTGCTTCCATCATCACAATTCAGCCCCATCCATCATTTCCCCCATCTTTTTAACCGGATAGTGCTGCATCATCACAGTTCAGCCCCATCCATTATTTCCCCCATCTTTTTAACTGTTTGTATGCATGTTTGCTTACCCATCTAAAGGACGTTTCAAAAACAAAACAAAACAAAAAAAAACCCCACTGCTATGGGTTCTTTTATGCTACACAAGGAACCTTGATTTATTGTCTCATCAAAAATGACAAGCACCCAGACCACCACTTTAAGTGGTAAGGGAGGGGATTGATCAGGGGTGGGGTTAAGAAAAATATCGCAGGCCTTGCATGTGTTTGAACATGGGACTGCTGTCTTTCCAGGCACATGTTCAATTGAGGGCCTTTTACGAATCAACTGTGATCAAGTTACCAGGCTGGATACTGCTTACCCAAAGTGACAAGCCTGCCTTCAGATCTCTCATTAGTCTTAATAGCACAGTGCATCAAAAGAAAAGGAAATGTCTCTATCATGATCCTCTAGAAAAAAATATCCACCCACAGTTATGCTTTACCATGATGATGCTGTTGATTCTGTCTGCATATGTGGCCATATCTGTACAAATATGGTGTATGTTTTTACCTCTGCCACTTCAAGAATCTGATCCTGTGATAGCACTGAGTATTCATGCACTCAAAACACACAGAGCAACAGACACAGTGATTCACAACTGTACGCTTAATCATAAAGAGAGAGCCCTATTAAGATATAAAACATGACTGAAGACATGCAGAATTTTGTGGTTTTGCATGAAACACAAACTGTGTGTGTGTGTGTGTGTGTGTGTGTGTGTGTATTTGTGTGTGTGTGTGTGTGTGTGTGTGTGTGTGTGTGTGATCAGCTGACCCTGATACACACACAGGGCAAGGAGGCAGAGTCAAAGGTGAAACTAACACAGTCAAAGCGTGACTGATTGACTCTGTCCACTGTACCATTGAAGCAATTTTAAATCTTGATTTGTCTGAGGCCCACCTATCCACTATGCCACCACTCCAGAATATTTCTGTTATCCATGTTTTATTCTCTACATCCCTTTGCTTCCAGTTATATTTTTCACATTTTGTCTGAGGAAAGGACACAAAATACTGACCATTCTACAGACTTGTCGTTTGATCTCAAACTTGATCAGTTCCTGTATGGTCAGCTGTTCCACAGGAACGCCCATCTTCAGAAAGGCACAGGCTGGAGAGTGCTTCTTGTGCTCAAACCTGGTTACAATCAATAATAAACAGATGGATAAATAGATCAAAATAATGAACCTGAAAGCAGTGAAATGAGACTTAAATAAATGAGTGAATAAATACATGCACAGACACATGCACAAGCACTCACTCACAAACAAAAAGTCAACATACATACACAACACAAACATGAATTTGTATAAATTGTATTTTTCTTTACAGACGAGAGCTCTTGGTGTGATATGGAAACAATGTTCCCTTTTTTTTTGTCAATTAGGAAACAACACTGCTATGGCCTTCTTTAATTTTGCACCCCATTTATTTGAACTTGAAGTACTGAACAATTTTACAGTGCAGAATCGAGACTGTACAGATGCAAGAAGACTTCAGGTTTCCACTCACATTTTATAAAAACAAAAACTGTTCAAGTGTTCCATTTCTAGGGAAATCAGTCCTAAGAGTAAGAGGATGTAATTGATGTGAATTTTACCTTTCTTTTAGTTTAGAGTTAAAGCTATGCACTCATGTAGTAATCACAAAGAAACTGAAAACACCAACAATAATTCAATGGGCCTGACAAAGGACTTTCACTTTTTGTTTACTCATTTACTGGTAAATCTCTAAAAGAAAATCAGAATTGTACAGTATTACTCTCTTCAAATTTCTTGTCATAGATTTCTCTGTGTTAAATTTGGGCTGCTTTCTATGCGGACAGCATTTCAGCACAGTGCAGCACTTCTCATCTGCAACTTTTTTATTTTTTTATTTTTTACTATTAAAGTCGATTTTCTATGGTATTTGGCTTAGGACAACTCTCCTGTTGCTGTATGTTTTAGTGCTTGCTGCACACAGGACCTCAGGTTTGCTGTCTCATCAAGAAGGTCTAACACCTTGACCACCACTTGAGATTTAGCGGACGGGGGAGTAAAAATCCTGGTCTGTATAGATATCAAACCTGCAACACTCAATTTCTAAGTCACTGTTCCACGAAAACATAAAAGTACAATTTAAAGTTCTATTATTTTTTTAAGGGAACCAATAAAAACTTTCGATAAAGTCACCATTCACTATCATTGTATTAATAAAATAATTGAAAGATAGAGAAAATGAATTATCTGCAATGAGCTGTTTTTATTGTTGTTGTGGGTTTCTTTGTTTTTGTGTGTGTGTGTGTGTGTGATAAATTTACCAAGGATCATCATCAGGTTCCCATCCATCCAGCTCCTTGTAGCAAGCAAAGCAGCGAGTGGCATCAGGAGACTGATCACTGGGGATGTGGTAGAAGCCAGCCTCTGCCAGCTACACAATCACAAACAGAAACATAATTATAAAAATCAATATATACTGATACTAATTTACCATACACAGTATATACTATATTAGTATATATGCGCTCGCGCGCGCGCACACACACATACACACACAGGAGTGAGACAGAGAGAGTGACAGAGACAAGAGAGTAGAAAAAGAGAGAGAGCTAACACTTGACAAATAATAGAAATATCGCCTCACAATCATACACAGACTGTCAAAAGTAAAACATGTTCTTCCTGTCCTACGATTAATTATTATACTTGCATATAATGACACAAATGTACAGTATTTGAGTCGAGTATGTGCACGCACACACACACACACACACACACATGCGTATTAGATGACATGCCTCTCTCTTATTATTATTATTATTAGATGACTGTTTATTTCATTGTTCCCTTTGTTCTTTGTTGTGTCTATTAATCCTTCGGGATTTTATGACAATAAATGAAGTCAAGTCAAGTCAGACACACACACACACGACACCCACTCACATATGTAGGTGTACACATGTATATAGGGATGTTCAGTCATTGAGAGAGAGAGGTTAAAAACTCATGGTGGCTTATCAAAAAGGCCCTTATGAATGAGGTGTTAACAAAACTTGCTATTTATAAACTTATCAACATCATCATAACTGTCAGTGCGAGAATGATAGAGAGCTCTTGACACTGAACTGACTCTGTGAGAGCAGGAGAAAAGAAAGAGGAGGAAACAAACTCAGAGTCAGAAAATGATAAACTCAGAAAGAGTGGTGATTTATGGCTTCCAAATGAATTTCTCCATGGGAAGCTAGCCATAATCTTCAAATTGAAAGGTCAGCCGTCATTACCTGTGTGCGCAGAGGCGTAGATACCTAATCATAACCTAAGTACACCTATCTTTCCTCCGGAGGGGGTGACAATGAGAAAGAACATGTATACATACTCCCTCCCACCGTCACTCGCAGCGTCCCTCCGGAGGAAAAAAAAAAAAAAAAAAGGGGGGGGTGGGGGGGGGACTAAACTGTGATCTTGTTCAGCTCCCTCTTGAAAGCTACCAAGGAGGGAGCCTCTGCTGCTGTTGCAGGCAGGGAGTTCCAGACGGGGATGGTTGATGGGAAAAAACTGTATTTATAAGGGTCAGAGGAGGAGCTAAGATGGACAAATTTGTGTCGGTGATTTGATCTTGTTCTGCTGGATCCTTTCTTGAGAAATTTGTCTGGAGGGATGTCTACAATGCCATTGACCATTTTATACATCAGAGTCAGCCTTTGTCTGTTCCGCCGTGATTCAAGGGATTCCCATCCTAGTTCTTGCAGCATGTGTGTTATGCTGCTGGCCCACCCGTAGTCATTGTGTACATAACGTGCTGCTCTTCTTTGCACCATTTCAATCTTGTTCTTTTGGCCTTCTTTGTACGGGCTCAGACTGATGAGCAATACTCCAGGTGCGGGCGTACAAGAGTTTGGTAGGCCTTGGCTTTGGTGGTTTTATTGGATGTTTTTAGATTCCTTTTTAGGAAGCCTACCATGCTATTGGCTTTATTGGTGACTCTTGTAACATGTTCTTTCCAGTTTAGATCATAACATTAGTAGTATAATAGTACTCTTGGTATTCTAAACGGTTTAAAAAAAAAAGTCATGATGATCAGTCAAAAGGCTGATAAAGCCTAAAAGCCGTGACACTTGATATCATGTGATGTGATGTGATATGATAACTTAGATAATATTACATGATGAAAAAGTAATAAATCCGCATGCTGTGATGCACTACACAACACAAGACGCTGCACGATGGGTTTAGAAAACAATAAATACATAATTTACCATTCACATTCAGACTTTCCAGTCCAGATCTTAAAAACATTACACCAGTACTTATCACTAAATTACTAACATTAGGCTACTTCAAGACTTCTAAAACTGGTAAAAGTTTATATGTCCCATTTCAAGAATTTATTGAATGTTAGTCAAACACATCTCACCTTTTCGGAATTGCAGATTCCATCTTCAAACGGCCAGCTTTTAAACGATTTTAGACGCTGTTCTTTGAAATGCATAAAATAATCAGAAATATCAGCAAGATCAGTCATTTTGATTTCAGAAGTTTGTCGATGATTTTGAACTTCGAATGAAGCGCTCAAATGGCGAAAGCCAAACCTCATCCAAGAGTGGTCTCCCTTCGGTCAAGTCCACAGTTTCCCAAACAGCAAAAACAACCAAAACAGCACAGGCCAAAATCTATGTGCACAGCGAAGATGAGAAATGCTCAAACATTCGCAAACAGCTCCCCAGAATAGAGCATTTGCAGATGACTCTGTTCACTTGAACATGCTTTCCAAATGAAAAAAAATCGAAGGGAAATTAAGGGGGTTAGAGCTTAGATAAGTGAAACTGAATCGAAATATTTCAAGTTTAATCAACGAGCTTATACCCTTCATCCGACAGGGCACGATCTGGGAAGGCAACAATTAAGTGGCCCAGCTGCGAGCGTCTGTGTGTGTGTGTGTGTGTGTGTGTGTGTGTAGAGAGAGAGAGAGAGAGAGAGAGAGCGGAGAAACTGAGAATGAAGAGAGAGAGTTGTCCCCGCTCAAGTCCACCCATCGGGCAAGTCGACACATTTTTTTCAGTTGCCGGCCCTGGCCATCCACCTTCTTTATCTCTGTAAAATTTCCCCGCCGCTAAACTGACTCGGTCGTTCTCGTTTTTGAGTGGATTCCTCGCACAGTACGTCGACCAAATGTGTGTGCCCCAGTAGTTTCCCCGCACACCGATACTGACGTCGACGCTGTAGTCCGGCACGGTCACTGTGACGTTCTGGGGGCTAAAAACGTGAATGTTGGGGAAAATTACCGCGTCAAACCCGATGTAACGTTTCAAATCTTCCCCCACCCCCGCCCCTCTTCCGTACGGGTCCTAAATCGTCCCCCGGGGAGGGGGGTGGGAGTGGTGCATCATCTTGCATAAGTGATCGTTGACCTCAGTGGTCAACTGATGGTTGAAAAAAGTGCAGGGGGGGGGGGGGGGGGGGGGGGGGGGGGGGCTGACAAAGACTTGGTCAGTGGAATAGAAGGATGACCCGTGTGAACCCGTACCCCAGAGCGTAATTCCGAGAGACATTATCAAGGAAAGACATGCGACAATTCATGTTCTTCAAAATGTCTTACAGCCAATAGATCTACTGAGTGCTTTTACCCTTGACAACTATATAGGCGTAATTGTTTGATCAAAATCAATGAAGTAATGTACGTTAATCTCCTGAGCCTAGTCCTATAATTTCTTTTCCTCCTCTTCTCACCATTTCTAACACACCGGGGACACACACACACACACACACACACACACACCTCAGTCGTAGTACATGCGCACGCACTCAAATGCAGAACTGTGATAAAATAGGGGGCGGAGGGGGATACATTTTGGGACGAGTGCTTTGGTGACGCAACAGGAGGCCGAAACAGCAGGCAGGAACGTCTCAGAACGTCCCCAAAGGAATATTTTCCGCGGGAGACATTTCCCCGGGTGAGCTAAGGAAGTGAGGGGGACAAACTGGGATGTTACACCGGGGCCGTGCTGATGAAAACATTTCCTTACTTCCTGTAACAGAGACGACGAAACTGAGCACCCTGTGCTGCAAAGGACAGCCGCGGTAAAGGGCAAATTATTTACAGTATTACTGAAAGAAAGACGATCAGCCCCCACATGAACTAAGTCACGAACCACGCACAACCCAGTCACAAAGATGACAACAACAACAACAAAACTGAGTCAGAGAACCGTACGTGGGTATGATCTTGATGAAACGGAGAACTCGGCTCACAGTTAAAAAAACAACAACAAATGATCAGAGGGAAGCTGGTGGGTTTGAAATGTAAATGACAGAAAGATAATATACGGACCGGACGTGGCTATCGGACACCTGGAGTCGCAGGTTAATCGGAGTGCGTGTGTGTGTGTGTGTTAGTAGTGTGTGCGCGTGTGTGAGTGTGTGTGTGTGTGGTGAGTATGTATGTGTGTGCGTGCATGGGTGTACGTGTGTGTGTGTTTTGTGCCTTTTTATGCACTTATTCAAATCTGCAGTACTGGTATTGGTGGATACAGATAAATTTTGTTTTTTTCCACTTCTGTGTCATTAATATGTACTCTTATTAATTTTTGTATAATGAACTGTTGTATTTGTACTGTTTCATGCAAGGCGCTTAGAGCCCATCTTTGGGGAGTTTGCGACATATAAGTATCAGCAATATATATATATATATATATATATATGTATGTATATTGTGTGTGTGTGTACACATGGGTGTGGTGCAACTGTGCAGAAGCATGCAGCCACTGTATGTGACATCATATGTACGGAAGCAAATCATCTCTCAAATATCAATTTATGATTTTCAGTACAGTAATGGGATAGGAAAGGCGTTGTTCCCATTTTGTATCTGAAGTCGGCTGGAGAAACAATTAAATAGATGGAGTACATAGCCAACATGTGTTCTCTGCTCCATTGTAAGATATTTGTCCTACCCTCAAAATACAGAACTGGACTGTACACAGGTTATATATAATTCAGTGTGTGTGCTGGGGAATGTACAACTGAATGGAATTAGCAAGTCGATCGAAGTCTGACAGAGGAAATTTGATTAATATCATGGAATGCTTGTTGTACATTGCATATGGAAGGAATTCTTCAGCTGTATCTGAACTAGATGGGGAGGGGAGGGAGGGAGGGTGGCGGTTCAGGAATCGAGGAGTCAGATGGGGGAGCATGACGATTGTACTCCCGAATCTGGTGTATTTCGTCCTTGGCTGTCGGTCTGGGGCACTGTGCTGAGACTTCATTGATCAAGCAGCTCTCGTATGTGGCTCCAAGAAGCTATTCCTAACTGTATGTTTATACTTTTAAGTGACTAAGCTGTGTAGACTGAAGTGCTTGGTCCTGTGTGGCTCAACAAAACTTTTACAATGTGTTTGCACGTGACAGTAGGTCTACATGGCCACATTTTGTGGCTCAAACGTCAAAACTTTGTATGAGACAATATGCCTATAGTATGTGGCCACCATCGCCATGTGGCTTCAAGAACGGATGTACGTGTTTGCATGACATATGACAGCATGTGGCCACAGCCTATGGCTTAAAAAAATAAAATAATAAAGTGGCAGTATCTTGTGTTGCTTCCTGCGGCTTCAGTGACATGCTTGAATCCACATCCCATGTCTCCAATAGCCATGTGTTTGCATGTGACAGTGGTCACAATCTGAAACTGAGACTGGGTGGTTAAGATGATTCTCAGTGGTACAGAGCTGATCAGGGCCACGAGCTGACATGTAATGAAGTATACTGGTCTCAAAACCTTCAAACCTGAATCGATGAATATCAGCATGCCTACTGCTGCGTGGCAATTTCTTATCGGTCCATCTTCACATTCAGCACTTTACTTGCAAGTGTATGCATGTGTGTGTGATCATAAATGTGTGTAAGAATCATACAAAAACATCCACACAAAAATAACAAATATGTATGAGTATTGCAGTGAAAAACTGCAATTGAGGAAGTATACACTTATGTTAGTTGTATAATCTTACACACATTATAACAAACCATAACAATAGTGAACTTGATGTCATTCATATTCCTTAATTTATTTTGGTTGTCACTGCTTTGCATGCCTTATACCTTGCTTGCTAAAAAATTTTTTTTTAAACAAAAAAAGGAAGAAAAAGACCCAACTGATCCCTTTTTTTTTTCTTTTTAACAAAATCACCTCTAAATACCGCATTAGATTAGATACAACTTCAGAACAACATGCAAAAATTCTACAGCATCGTTCCAGATTAGTTATCAATGTAACAAAATTAGTGTCTGTACCACAGACGTGGTGGTCAGTTCATGTTCTCCGAAGTTGCCTCACTTCCTCTCTCCCCCCCCTCCCCCCCCCCCAACAGCTGTTGTACACCGTTTCATTCTGTTTCCCTCATCAGGCCCGTGTGATCGTTACTCTGATCACAATACTTGTCCATTGTCGCTGTAGGTGACTGTCACCATGTGACAAACCGAGCAGTGAGAAAGATAAGCAGTATCAGGTGAAAACAAAAAGGTGAAATGGAACTTAGTTTACGCGATTGGTTGTATAAGGTATGACACATGCACATGGATGCCATGTGCATGTATTGCTGAAACCAATGTGCATGTATCGTGTGTATATTTGCTTGGCATGCTGAATCAGGATTTTGTTTTGTTTTTGTTTATTTGTGTTGACATACAGAAAGAGAAGAAGCCATTTGAAACTGAATGGAATGAAAGAAAGGTTGAAGTGTTTGGTGAAATACCGTAAACAAGAGTATCGTTCCTTTGCTCACACAGAAAATATCGCCAGACAACTTGTGAAGTCTTTGTTTTTCTTTTTGGATTGAATTATGATACTGATTACTTTTTCTTTCTCTTAACAAGTCCAGTTGATTTAAATACGGCTTACACTGTAACTGTTTTCACAAACAAATTTCACGTTAATAAATACTCTTTTCTTGACAAAAATCTGGTTAACAGGAGCAACACCTAAAATGTGTCTGACTCCGCTATCTAAAATTCAAGATAAGGTATGCACAGACAGACAAAATGACAAATACATGAATATGCACTCGTCCATCTATTCATGTTTTTACATCATGTGCACATACACTTGTGTACACATGTTTGTACTTATCAGGAAGTTATTACTTCATTTGTTCACAAATTCAACAATGAAGTCTTTGGGAATTTCAAATCCAATGCGTCCGTTTCATTATTCAGAAGTCATGATCCAGTACCTAGAAACTTATTGTGACATGTTTTCCCTTTCTTACGTTGCTGCTATTTCATACTTACTTTAAGACATTTTAAAATAGATTGTTTATTCGGTTGAACTTTCAAGGAGTCAAAATGAATGAACTGATCCATCTTGTCATAACATGAAGATGTAAAATCAAACAGGAAATCTGCAAGTGTGGAAAGCATTGTCAGAGAGAGAGAGAGAGGGGGTGGGGGGTGGGGGGCATGAGAGATTGCAAGTGCATGAACAAGTAACAGTCTGCCTGGTGAAAGATGCTGTTCATATTTGTTTGACAGTGCATCTATTGGACGGTCTTTAAAGTGGATGCTACAGCCATTCACAATCACTGAAATAAAAATTGTGTAATTGGCCAACGCAAAAAATATGCTGTCCCTGTTAGCACCAAAGTATTCACTGAATTAACTGTAATGAGCATAAAAGAAAAACTGAATCGATCGTGTCTTTCAGTTCATTGTAGGCCTTGACTGGTTCGTGCAGATCTAGAGACCTACTACCATGTGTTGCTTTGTGCTTGAGGGGATAGCAAAGTCTCCTTTACTGCCAAAATAAAAGAATAATCGAGATATAATAGAACACACAAAAAACATGATTCAAACAGCATTATCACATCCACTACAATATCTATTTATCGCATGAAAAAGAAAATGTTTTTGTTTTAGTCTAATGACGTCAGATGCGCCGCAGCAGTGGGGATTAGCCTGCTTACTTTGGAACTAAACATGCATGGTTCGATCCTGCTCGCATACCTTTTTTTTTTTTTCCCCCCCCCCCCAAACTTAAGTTACATATCATATTTAATACAGAGCACTTTTCAACGATTTTTTAAATCTTTTTTTCCTCATCCTGATTCCTGGACTGGATAAAGTGCGAAGCACACATGAATCTTGAAGACTTTGCCTCTTGTTGATTTAAAAAAAATTTTTTTTTAATCTTTAATAAAGCAAAGAATAGATCCTTAACATTTTTGCATGTACATCCTTGTTGAAAGGTCTGTAGCAAGCAGTTAAACCCAAGCCAGCATTTCATTCAATTGTAATTCATATTCAAAGGGGCATACAGGTATACATGTAGTAATACTGCCAGGTAACCCTATCAGTCCTATCAACTCGATATAGAATGTCATGTTTGAAACTGTGCCAGCCTCATCATGAAAATGAAGAATAATACTTACGTCTCATGAGCACATTACAAAACAACAGAAAAATGTTTTTTGAATAAATCTTTATTAAATGTTTTAACAAGAAAAGTGGCATATAAACTAGCTTTAAAACATTTTATGTTCAAGCCATTATGCACACACCATATAAACATGTATATAAACCATCCAAAATATATACAAAATGTCTGGTGGTTTTGGTTTGTTTGGTTTTTTTAAATAAAACAAAAATGTTTAACAGGTCAGTCGTTCTGTACTCCAGAACTGAACACAAATATTGTCAGAAAAAGGCCAGTTCTGACCGAAATATAAACAAACATATCAATTAGTTTTCTGAATGTGGCAACAAATGTAATAATTAAAGTCTGGTGTTTCCTTGAAGTATAACAGAAATTTAATGTCCAAAATACTGTAGAAAAAAAATGACAACTGTTACTAGTGTCAGGAAAGTTACACATGATTACAATCAGGATGCAAACTACTGCCAAAAAAGAAACAATGCAACCCCAACACTCCTCTCCTCCAAACATAACAATTCTCACCATATACACACGCATCATTTACAGAAAGGCCCCTTATCTGAAATCATCTCTTCGGCCTGAGAGACACTGTATACCTGTGAAAGAACTTGTAGAAGGGGATATGCTGGGTTGAAAAACAAAACCATGATTCAATCATTTTCGTATCGTGTAAGAATCATACCCCTAGTGGAAGACTCTTTCTGAGCGTTCACATCCAAATGTCAGCTGTTTTCTTATTTCCTCAGAAAGTCAGTCCTGGTATAAACACCAATAATGAGTTTATACTTAACTGTATTACACTTCAGCTAGAGCTCTGTGTGGAATTCGGACTGCTCTCCCTGAAGACAGCATGTCACTATGATCAGGTGCCACTATTTCTGATTTTTTCTTGTTTTTGCCAAGTGTATTTGCTTTATTATCAAAGGCATTTGTTCCAAAGAAGTTTGCCAGGGACAATTCTCTTGTTGTCATAGGCTCTTAAAGTCTTATACACTTGCTAACTGCATGCTGCACATGAAACCTCAGTCAACTGAGTCATCCAAAAAGACTAGCTCTCAGACAACCAGTAAAGGTCTAGTGGCCTACACTGTGTGGAAATTGCACCTGTGGATTCTTAAAAAAAAAAGAGAAGAAAATAGAGAGAGACGAAAAAAAAAAAAAAAAAAAAAAAAAAAAAAAGAAAATAACATCAGGCAGTTTCAGAAGGCAACTGCTCCATCTTTAATAGATCAAAGCGACGGTCACCTTTAGCACAGAAACAGACCACGAACAGGGCTAAGGCACTGACATGTCTTCTCAGAGGCGGACCTGGGACAGAACAGAAAATCTTCAATGCTTCACCAACTAGGGTTTCACTAGGTTTGAAACCTCTGACCTCAGAAAAGATTCCTGACCCAGCAAACAGGCCACTCACCTACAACCTCTTGCATTCAATTCTTTTCATTCACCACAATCAAACAAAGCACTCGCAAAATGGTGGAAAAAGCCCCACGGGGATACTTGCTTACTTTTCGGGCACTGTCACAAGGTCACTGTTCCAACTGTAAAAGATCAAAGCTACTGCAACCTTCAGCCTATATACACACATGGCAATGACAGGTCTGCTCGCAGACCTGGACAGATAAGCTAACCTTGTACCCCCCCTATCCCCACCCATGTGGACAGACTAAGAGAAAAGTGGACAATGCAAAATTATCTTAACTGTCTTTTGCCCCTTTCGCTAACTCACCTGAATTTCATCCCACAGCATTTTTTCTTCACATTATCATCGGTTCTTATTGTCTGAAGTGGGTAATGAGACAGAAAAATTAAAAACTTAATCACTTTTTGGAGAAAAAAATGGGGGGGGGGGGGGGGGTTGGAGGGGGTATGTGTGTGTGGAGGGTTGTTTAAAAATTTTTTTTTAAAATATTATTACTCATTTCATGTGTGATATAGTCTTTATAATTCTCCGTTCTATTTTACTTCTTGTAATTTTATTTACAAAGTCAACCATCATTTGCTGACATAGTTTGTGCTTGCAGTGCCAATCTGTACTGTTGTTTCTGTTACTCTCACAAAGCAGCTTATCTTATAAATACTCCATGGACAATATATATATATATATATATATATATATATAAAACCAGCAAAAAACAAAACAAAAACAAAAAACCCCAAAGTACAACAATATAGTTTTCCTACTCTGTGACTTAAAAAAAAAATCCCAGTGCACAGAGGTGATGCTCTTTCCTATGCTTCAAATGCCTGTCATGACCCACACAGTTCAAAACAAGTCTTATTCAATCCACAGAGAGCAGAGTGAGGGATGATCTTTTCAGGACTTCTTTATGGAGAAAAAAACCCAAAAAACAATCACTTAGCAGTATGCTGTCCACATGGACTTTGACAATTCTGGAATTCAGAGAATGTTGCTTCTACAGCATCACATTAAAAAAGAAGAAGTCATTTTGTCAGCTTGGTGCAGTAACATCTGCTCTTTTTCAACAATCAACACTTGGCAATGAATAAGAGTAACACTACTAAACTTTCAGTTTTAACTGACTTATTTCCAGTTTACAAACATTTTACAAACTGTTGAAAATAATCAGATAAACCTAGCAAGTTTGGAGAAGGAGAGGGGCAAAATATTCTTTTTCTGTAGGTATTAATTTCAAGTATCATTGGTCGTGCATTAGAAGGCTCTGTGGTTCATGTATCCAGGAACTTCGTGTTATTTACATTCCCACCAAACCAAAACAAACATAACTGTAGCTACTATATCATACAGTGTCTACCATTTTCCCTCATGGTCTTCTTCTTCTTGTTTTTTTTTATAGAAAAACCAAAACAAACGTAAATGTAGCTACTATATCATACATTGTCTAAATTTTCCATCCAGTCTTCTTTTTTATATTCAGTTTTTTAACTTCACTATTCAGTACTGTCAGCTCGTTTTATCAGGTAACATCAACATATTAGGGACACACCTGACGTTACCTACTTCCGGGAGGTTATCGGCCGTAGTTCTCTCATTTTCTCCGCATAGGCGGATAGTAGTTTGCACAGGACAGGAATGTCAGACCCCTGCCGGAGTCTGCACTAGTTGGGTCACGGTTAAGTATGTGTGATTAAATCAGTTTTTTAACTTCACTATTCAGTACTGTCAGCTCGTTTTATCAGGTAACATCAACATGATATTAGGGACACACCTGACGACAGAAACTACAAAAGTAAAGATGAGGCTCATTCTTGTCAGGAGCAGACAAGCAGACACGATCAACCGACCACCTACACGGCCAAGTTGTGCGGTCCACCACTGCCACCACTTCTCACAGCAGGGAGAATCAACAGAACCGAGGTCACCACCATCAGCACGCCAGACACCGCCTCCAAGGCAAAACTGTAGCCCAGCGTGGTGCTGTTGTCGGTGACTTCCGCAAGGTACTTCCCCATTTCACCAAGAGCTTGCAGAGAGTTCATCTGCTCTTGCATCATGACCATAAACTCTCCACCATACACCGCCACAGCTATCAGCAGCAGCACACCTGTTCAACAGGAAACAAATCAGTTACTTGTTCAATTGTCTACAGACAATACCAGCGTTCATTCATCCTGGAGCAAAAGCAGCTAGCATGACACAATGTGCTTAAATGTGTTTTCTATCCATGGTTTACTGCAAGTTCTTTGCAGAAGTGCATCATTAAAACTTGATGTCAAATACATGGTTTTTGATCTGTGTCATGTCGATAAAAAAAAAAGAAAAGAAAAAAAAAAGGATAAAATTCCAAACATTCAAATTTCAACAGATGAACTTAATTTCTCCGAGGCCTGTCCTCATCCAAAATACAGATGGTTTTCTTGTAGAAAACCAATGTGCAAACCAGTAACCTCTGGATAAAAAAAAAAAAGTACATCAGAAGAGGGACTATTAAAAAGTATTAGTTTCTTATTACATTCTCTACTTAAGAAATGTTGTATAGAACTAAAAAGAAATCAAATGTTTTTGTGCTGTGAACTTGTCAGCTGAACATGTTATTGCTTCACTACAATCAGTACAAATAAGAATTTTTCCTCATTATATATTTATCAGACATATTGAAATTCACCAGTTGTCTTTGCCTTGGCATTGTCCATGTTGTCCAATTTTTGTTTTTAAGTTCAAATTTTTGGCAATTCTCTCTCTGATCTGGCCCCTCCCTCTCAGCTTCTCAGGTTCTGTCAGTTTTGTTTATTCCTGTTTTATTTCAATTGGTCTACTGGATATTATTTTGTGATTGAAAAACTAAAAATATTTCAATTCAAATCTAAAATCACGTTTGTGGCGTGGCAGGCATGAAAATATCTGTGTATTGCAAAAAAATGAAAGTTTTGTTTTTATCTTAATTTTAGAATTGAGAAAATACATCAATGCATCTATTCTGAAACAAGAACTTGAAGAAGCTTTAACTTCCTCAGTTGATTCAGGATACAGTTAGCTCATGCAATAAATGAGTTTTTGTCAAAATAGCTTCAAACACCTGTCCAGTTGTCTGTTAATGATTTCGCCTTAATCATTCAAAAGGGCAGTGCACACTGATCAGGATTTCACTGTTTTAATATCTAAATCCAAAGTTTACATTTGTAGATATATCTAACTATGGACCAATGGCAATCTTCTCAGTTCTCTACCAAAATTAAAACTTCACTTCATTATCAGTGTAGCAATCACAAGGTGAATGTTTCCCACATAAACTCATGGCTAAAAAAAAGAGCCATAAATTGTACTGTAGACTCAAAATAGTCAATACAACAGGATTAATCTAGTTACTTCAATATATCCTATTTATAATATTGACATACATAAAACATGTCAACACTAATAACAGTGTAGGCTTTCAAGAATTTTCTTTCCCTTTTGTTTCAATCATGGTCAAGAAATGATGGTGTGCAACTTTTTGAGAGTATGAACTGAACCAGCCAAACATAATTTTGCTAATCCAGCAAATCATCATTAAATGACCCAAAAACAACAACAATTTTACAAATTACAAAGGGGAAAAAAAAGCTCATCTCATAGCAGATGAAATAAAGTTGTTCTGAAATCTGGAGGTCTTGTACCCCAACACTCCTTCCCTTCAATAAGTAAGCGCACATGCTGTGCAAGTGTCATGTCATGTATACATCATTACATGCACACCTGAACATTCTATTCATTATTGTTCACCATGTGTGTGTATGTGTGTGTGTGTGTGTGTCGCTGTCCATGCTATGTTATATTGTATTTTGTGCAAGTTAACTTGTAAACCTGGGCAAGTGCATATATATATATATATATATATATGTGTGTGTGTGTGTGTGTGTGAAGTGTCTTAAAATCAGTCTACAAAACAGGGGACTCGTGTTGACCATTAATACTTTTGTCAACCAAAAGAATGAAATGGAAGAAATGTTGGTTATGTGTGAAACTGGACTGCCTACACAAGTTACTGTGTTACTTTAAAATATCCACACCTGTGATAACAGAACTTCACTGTAAATCTTATTCATTCCTACACACAAGCATAGACAAACTATAAAAATAACAAAAATAACATGACACACACTAAAAATGGACATACCAGCTAAGAGACAGATGCCAGCCATGATGTGAGGCAGCAGCCTTGCCCGGTCTCCTTTGCTGTCCCCAATGAAGCTGTAGATGATGAACCCTATTCCCAGCACAGCAGTGATGAGAGACAGAATCCCCAAAGCCCGCACTGCTTTCATCCAGTCTGCACACCAACCATAAAGCATTCTGACTTTTTCTTTTAACAATGATGCACACATCGATATCAAACAAACTACTGCATGACTCATCAGTGCTCTGCAGGGATCTCGAAATGGCGCTTTGAACTGACACACTCACACTTACCAAGCTGTCCTCTGATCCTGTAACCAGCTTTGTGCATTCGTGTTACTTGGCTTTTCATTCCTGACAAAAAAAATCTCCATGTAACTGCTCAGATTCCACCTCCTGTCACCATACGCCATCTGCATATACACACCTTTCCCTTAACACTGTTATGCAGTCTGAACTATGAGTGCAAACAATTAGAAGTTCTTGGTATCATTGAAGAACATGTTTTGCTCATTTTGATAATAATGGTATCAGTATCAGTAGCTCAAGGACGCATCACTGCATTCAGACAAATCCATATACGCTACACCACATCTGCCAAGCAGATGCCTGACCAGCAGCACAACCCAGCGCGCTCAGTCAGGCCTTGAGAAAATAAATAATAAAAAATAAAATGAAATAAAAAGAAATAATTAAGTAAATAAATAAATAATAGATAAATACATAAATAAAGAACTACTACTAATAATAACTTTTTTGTTTGTTTTTTGATAATAACACTGAGTGACAGCAAAACCCCAAAACTTGTCCTCAGATCTGTATTGTCACTTAATGTCAGTTATCCATAACATACTTTTTGTAAAAATACCTATGGGATAGAAAAAAGGGAAGAAAGCACATATAAAGTTTTAATGGTTAACTTAATATTATAATAACTATATCTTAGTAAATTAAAACTGCAGTTGAATTTGATGCCAGCTGTCCAGAGATACTTTTCTTGTCCCTGATAACCAATCTGCATTAAAAAACAACACACACACACACACAGAAACAACAAATAAACAGCACCTCATTTATTAAAATCTTGTTCCGGCTGTCCACCCTTAACTCGTCAAGGTAAAATTTGAAGAGACACACACCTTCTCATATTTTTGTTATTGATATAGTCATATAACTTATTTAGCAACTTTTTATGCACTTTTTTTCTTTTCTTTTTTCTTGCTGACTGCACGTTTTATCTGGCATGCATCAAATTGATCAATACAGCTACATGTCAATGGTGCTAATTACCATCAATACTACGCTCAATAATGCTACATACTGACAGCATATACTGTTTTTATTGCTACATGTCAACAGCGTGACTCAATTAGTGACTTTGTTAGTGTGCCTGTCTCGCTATCAGTCTATGCATATATAAATGAATTCCTAATTAGTAATAGTGATACATATCTGCCTTTCATTACGTTGCATTTTCTACTCTCTATACTGAAGCATGTACTACTGTTTTCATCATTAAGTATGAGTAGCACCACTTGATTAGTGATTTTGCAAGTGTGCCTGTCTGTCCAAGCATATGAGACTGAATGAATTCATAATATGATGATTATATTGCATTTTCTCCTCTGTATTATACTATTAAATCTTTTTTCATCAATTACAAGGTTAAAGGCCTGTAAAGCGCCATCAAAAAATCACTGGGATCCCACAATGAAGGCTCATGGTTGGACTTTTTTTTTTTGCCTGACCATGCCTGCTCTGGCTTCACTGACAGGCTGTCATGCGTTGCGGGAACCTATTTCTGTCTGCAAGACACGGGAAATGAGTCTGGTCTGTTGATATCATTTATACACAGCAGTAGTAGTAGTGTAGGGACTGGCATTTAACTGCCTAGGCCTCATGGCCTTTTTATGTCCCCTTCAATATCTGTCTCCTTTTATTTGTGGGATACATATGTTTTCTTTTACTCATACTGTAAATCACTCGTCAAAGTCAACAAATTTTTCTTTTAAATTGATGTTCATGTCAAGGAGATTTTTGAACGCATTAGTATTTTGTGCAAGTTTAGTTTCGATAGAGTAGTGCATTCCATATATGTGCAATTCTATTAGCTAATGAATTTTCCCTTAGGTTAGTATTACAGTGCTCTTTAAAAATGTTCATCATTGAATTTCCTGTACTCTCATAATTTGACATTCTAAATATATTATTCACATTTACTTCATTATAGCAATTTAACATTCTGTATGTTTCTATTAAATCCCCTCTTAGCCTTCTACCCTTTAATGAATGCAGATTTAAGTATGTAAGTCTCTGTTGATAGCTCATAGATTTGCGTTCTTTTAATAACTTAGTTGCTCTTATTTGTACCCTTTCTATAGCTATAGATTGTCTCTTGAGGTATGGGTGCCACACAATATTACCATATTCCACTTGTGATCTAACCAATGCTTTATACAGTTTAAGAAATATATCTTTATCTAAAGAGGTATATGTTCTCTTAATTATTCCTATCATCTGCATGGTCAGCTTTATTTATTATATTCTGTATATATGTATGTCAAATGATAGTTTATTATCAAAAATTATGCCAAGGTCTTTCTCACTTTGACATTTTTCAATGTCCTGTGTGGTGTCTTCTATTATCATATGGCATTTGTTTTCTGGATTTTTTTCTACCCATGTGCATTACTTTACACTTTGATACGTTGAAATATAGATTCCATCTATCAGTCCCATCCTGTGACTTATACAAGTCCTTTTGCAGTGTAGTATTATTTTGTGCATTGCCGTAAAGTTGATTATCATCAGCAAATATTTTGCATTTGCCTTCTATACTTTCAGGAAGGTCATTTATGTATATTGTAAAAAGCACTGGGCCAAGTATGATACCTTGTGGTATACCACTAACAACATTTTCATTTGCTGACATTTTTTCTCCAATTCTAACTACCTGTGTTCTTTCTGACCAGAAGTTTTTTGTCCAGTTCAGTATGTTTCCTGTAATACCGTATGAAGCTGATTTTAATAAAAGTCTTTGATGTGGTACTGAGTCAAATGCTTTTCTGAAGTCTAAATAAATTATGTATACAGGTTTACCCATGTCTATCATTTTTGTGAGATCTTCAATTACTTCTAGGAGCTGTGTTGTACTATATCTTCTCTGTCTAAAACCATGTTGACTGTCTGCATACAGATTGTTTGGTGTCATGTGTGATACTATAGCATCCCTAATAAAGGACTCCAAAATCTTACACACAATACAAGTCAAGCTCACTGGTCTGTAGTTTCCTGGTTCATGTTTTATCCCTTTTTTTACATATAGCTGTTACCTCAGTACACAAACACTAGAATTCCCTAGATGGGCGTCTTGTGAGATATTAGTGTCTATGCTCAGTAGTGTCCCAGTACCATTGTTTACTCTGACTTAGTGTTACACACTACCATGACAGCCTCACACATATGTTCAAACAACGGTTATAATCCAAGCTCTCGTGCCTGTGTGTTGACTTGAGAAAAAACAATAACACCATATTATGTAACAAACTTGTTCATCCTGCTATAGTATATGTGTAACTTTTTTTCAGGGGAATATATTTTTTTTCTTTCTTTTTTATTAAAAAAAAAATTACTATCAGATTATAAATCATTTGATGATTAGTGTATTACTTTAAATGAAAAGCTGAATAAGGCAAGGCACGTTTGAGTGTGAGTGTGAGTGTGTGTGTGTGTGTGTGTGTGTGTGTGAGAGAGAGATAGAGAGAGAGAGAGAGAGAGAGGGGGGGGGGAACGAAACGAATTTTTATTTCACGATGGTAGTGGAGTAAACATAGCTGCTTTTTTTATATCCCGCCCTCAAGGGAAAAAAAAAAAAAAAAAAAAAAAAAAAAAAAAAAAAACAAAAAAAAAAAAAAAAAAAAAAAAAAAAACAGAAGTGCGAAAACTATCAGGAGACTGTACCTACAGGTGTGAACCATGACCACTGCACTAACCTGGTATCACAGTTGGCGTCGCTGAAATTGTAACACATTGTTCTTTAACTTGGTAGCCCGAAGAGGGTGGCGGTGTGGTGTCAACCTGATCCCCAGATGGGTCACCATTCGGCCACTGATTTCCTTGCCCCCCAGTGCCCATGGCGGACCCTGACAACCCTTCAATCCATTGATCAATGTTGGAACGCATGCAATACTTCCAGAGCCCCATTTGAACGTCCAATTTCAATTGCTGCAGCTGTTTAAATGATGCTGCAGTTGGATCCTCCATTCCAGAGGCTTTCAAAACTTTCTTCATATCATCCGGGCCGACATTAGCAGTTATCCACTGATTTGTGGCGAACCCAACGACGTGCAGTGTGATGGCAAGAGCCAGCAAAGCCAAAGCAACGACGCGGAGAACAGCAACCATTTTTTTACTTTTGGGGGGGAGTACGAGGATAAAAGGAATTCTTCTCAAACCCGAAGAGTGTTGCCTACTTTGCAGACCTGCGTTTTCACTGTGTTATTCACTGGTTCGCACTAAAGCGGCTTGAGACAGTGCCTCAGTTTCCTGGCGCAAAAGATTCCCAAGTCGCGCGAGCCTCTTCGCTTTTATTGCCTTGCCTTGTGAACTGCGCACAACGGATGCGCCAGGGATTGGTTGAAGTCGCCAGTAGATTTTCCGCGAAGCACTGTGCCAGCTCACGTGCGCAGCTCAGCGAAGCATAGGTGGTCGGTCTGCCGCCAAGAACTGAGACGTAAACAAGTTTTCGACATAAAAAGAGGACAGTGTGTGCGTATCTGTGTGTGTCTGTGTGTGCCGTGTGAGTGAGAGAGAGAGAGCATGTGTGTATACTAAGTGTGTACGTCAGTGTGCACTGCACGCTTGTCTGCCGGACTAGTGTATACATATCTATGCATGCGTGTGTGGGGGCCGTGTGCGCAAGGTCGCTGAACGTTGTCCATTTTTACTTTTATTTATCAGTCTTCTTCTTCTTCTGCGTTCGTGGGCTGCAACTCCCACGTTCACTCGCATATACGCGAGTGGGCTTTTACGTGTATGACCGTTTTTAACCCGCCATGTAGGCAGCCATACTCCGCTTTCGAGGGTGTGCATGCTGGGTATTTTCTTGTTTCCATAACCCACCGAACGCTGACATGGATTACAGGATCTTTAACGTGCGTATTTGATCTTCTGCTTGCGTATACACACGAAGGAGGTTCAGGCACTAGCAGGTCTGCACATATGTTGACCTGGGAGATCGTAAAAATCTCCACCCTTTACCCACCTGCAGGCGCCGTCACCGTGAAAGTCCAACGCTTTAACCATTCGGCTATTGCGCCCGTCACTTTTATTTATCAAAATCGGCATTAATTTTAACTTCTACTGACGTACCGAATTTTTTATTTTATCTTTATCACACACACACACACACACACACACACACACACACACACACACACACACACACACACTAGATATATATAGATATATATAGATACACACACACACACACACACACACACACACACACACACAATTCCAATGGGTTTACTCATGGCGTGATCAGCGTGTTGGGTCTGAGGGATCCGGCCGACCAGGGACAGCGGTCCCGAATTTCATTCAGAAAGGTGTCAGTCTAGTAACGCTACAATACAATACAATACAAATCAATACAATACAATACAAATCAGTACAATACAATACACTGAACTAGTGCAACAGGCCCAATACAATACAACACAATACAATCAGTACAATGGCGAATAACACACACACACACACACACACACACACACACACACACACACACACACACACCTACACTATATCCATGCAGTAGCGGGATACACATGATAATCATTAGTTATCACTGAGTAATATACTGGTATACAAACACAAGCCAACGGACTTATGAATTCTGCCGGAAGCCCGTGACGCAAGCCGCGACATTTGAACAACGACTTTGTTGCCGGGCGCAGCACTGCAGGCCGTTCAACCCATCCATGGAGGAGCTTTCACCGTCCGTTTCCGCGATGTGTCATACTGACATGATGATGGATCACAATAGTTTCATTGTGTGTGTGTGTGTGTGTGTGTGTGTGTGTGTTTGTGTGTGTGTGTGACGACTATGATGTGTGTGTGTGTGTGTGCGTGTCGGTGTGTGTGTGTGTGTGTGTGTGTGTGTGTGTGTGTGTGTGTGTGTGTGTGTGTGTGACGATGTGTGTGTGTCACAGTGTGTGTGTGTGTGTGTGTGTGTGTGTGTGTGTGTGTGTGTGTGAGATATCCCGCGCGCGCGCGTGTTCATTTTGTTGGTCGAGGCCCACTTTCCGCGGTGCCACGTTTCCACTCCACCCCCGCCCCACCCCCCGTCCTATTCCCCCTCCACCTCCCGCCCCACTTACCCTCCACCCCCTGATGACGCATGCACAGGCGCACGTGGGCTGGTTTTTCCCGCGGCTTCAGTTCACTGAACACACTGCAGCTGAAGAGACGATTAATTTTTTTGCCGAGTCACAATACCACGAACCTATGAATAAAAATCTACTCACAGTATCCGTCAGTGGCCGCTCCCGTTGTTGGCATCCTGTTGTGCAACCACGGTGTTTCCGCCTGAAGCGTTTACAGCTTGTCTCCTACCGAGGATAGGCGCTATATTAGTATCGTATCCGTATCATCATGTCATGATCATCATCATCATCATCATCATCATTATTACCATCATCACGAGTCATCATCATCAGATGATACAATATTTTTTTCACAGAATTAGCTGCTGAATCCGTGAACCGAAAATTCATAGTTTCCTTCTTGGTTCCAGATATGGGTCTTATAATAACCAGGAGCAGTCCCCCCCACCCCCCCCCTCCCGCCCCCCTCCCTCCCCCAGCCACCATCTTTTTCCTTTTTTCATTATTCCTTTTCAGTTGTACACAGATACATGTTTGTTTATAATTTTATTTGAAAAAAAAAGAACCCCCCAAAAACCCACACCGTCAGACATACGACCATTAAATACACGACAAAATCTCTCTCTCTCTCTCTCTCTCTCTCTCTCTCTCTCTCTCTCTCTTTGTTGATTTCAAGAAAGCATTTGACGTGATAGACCATGACATCTTACTTCGAAAACGTGAACTATATGGACTGGCAACCAGTAGTAGTCTTAGTTTACTCCAACCATATCTCACAAACAGGCAACAATGCGTGACAATGAGTTCATCAGTCTCCGCGCGAGCAGCACTTGACCATGGCGTTCCTCAAGGGTCTATTTTAGGCCCTATACTATTCTCAATATACATACATGACCTGCCTCTCCATATAAAATCCGCGTGCGAACTCTTTGCGGATGATACAACAATCCACACATTACATACTGATATCAACGCTCTTGCTAAAGACTGACCTACAAGAAAGTACTAATGAACGCGTTCAATGGACTGAACTTAACCACATGTCTCTTCGTCCACTAAAAACAAAATGCATGTTGATCACCACCAGACAAAAGAGGCAAAACACTATCGATAAATTTCCTTTCATCCAACTTCAAAATGAACCTAATGAACAGGCTAGTGATCATAAGGTTCTGGGAGTCATAATTATTAGACAACAATCTCACTTGGATTCCTCACATAACTTCCCTTTGCAAAAAGACAGCCCAGAAGAACCACCAACTGTCCAAAATAAAGTACTTCCTTGACCTCCACTCACGGACCAAGCACATTATCCAATCTACAATAGATTACGCATCAACATAATGGGGCTCCGCCAGTGCGAACACCATGAAGTCATTACTAAATCTTATGAAGTCATTACTAAATCTTCATATACGGGGGCTCAAGCTGGTACTCCTAAAAAAGACTTCCCTATTGGACTCAGACTATAAACAAGGGAACATTCTCCCTCTAATCCGCAGATTAGAGTACAACAAAGGAATGACAATGCAGGAGATTATGACAGGAAATGCGCCACCAACACTGATAAACAAATTCTCTGTAAATTCATCAAGGAATCACCCCAAAGTCCATACCCCAATCCCAAGAATTGATTTGTTCAAATCCAGTTTGGTTTACTCAGGCGCCACTCTATGGAACTCAATCCCAGAAACAATTAAACAACACTACTGCCCTACTACCTTCAAAAACATTACCTTTCCCACCTTATGACAGTGAAATGTATTGTCCACTTGGTTCATACCGATTGACTCTTGGTGTGTATGGTTGCCCAGGACCCCCCACTCCCCCACCTCATCATATTATATTGCATCCCTGTTTTTGTGTGTGTGTGTGAATTGAAGGATTATTTCATGATGTTTCATTCATTTGTAATGCATGTTACTTCTGTTTGGTTCTTCGGTTCTTTCATTTCTTTCTATTAAATGTAGTGATATTCATGCAGTAGTTGCCAGTTGCTCCATTGTCAATTCGATGTATTGATGTATGTGTACCGATATGCGCATAGTCCTTATATATATATATATACACACAATTTTATGTGTGTGTGTGTGTGTGTGCACGCGCGCACGTGGGTATGTGTTGATTAGATGATTACAATGCATGCTACTTTGTTTTCCTTACTGACCTGCTGTTCTCTATCACATGTTCTATGTAATATGAGGTTATCTATTCATTAGTTGTTTATTTTCGATCTCTCTCCCTCTCCCTCTCTCTCTCTGAGTCTCCCTTTCCCTCTGTCTATCTGTCTGTCTCTCTCTCTCTCGTTCACCTGTGACATTTTTATTTTCATACTATTTTATGTGTTGAATTATGCTTCCTTTGGCAATGATCATTCCCCTCCCCCTCCCTGTTGTTGCTATCTGTTTTTTTGTTTGTTTTTTCATTCGACTTACCGTTTCATATTTTACATTAGTATAGTATTTAACATACACAATAAATGCTTATGTGTGTGTAAGTGTGTGTGTGTGCATGAGAGAGAGAGAGAGAGAGAGAGAGTGTGTGTGCGTGTGTTCTGTATAGACCCTGTTTCAGGGCGGGGACTGGATGAAAAAAGCGCGCCAATGCTTATCTATTATCCTCGAAAATAAAGAATTTTGTCTTGTCTTGTCTTCTCTCTCTCTCTCTCTCTCAGTATGGGACTACACCAGTGCGAACACCATGAAGCCATTACTAAATCTAGACGGGGGCTCAAGATGGCACACCTAAAGAAGACTTCCCTTTTGGACAGACTATAAACAAGTGTGTGTGTGTGATTATTACCATGTTTATGCCTTTATGTTATGACTTAATGTAGTATTGTGCAATGCATGCTATGATACATATGTAGCATTGGAAAAAATTAATGAAGAATTTTGTCTTGTCTCTCTCTCTCTCTCACACACACACATATATATATATATATAAAAAAAATGAATTTTCTAATGATATTTCTTCATTATTTCCTCGCAACAGATAAAATTTTTACAACCGACTGATTACCTCCTAAATCCCAATCTTCCTGCAGTTTTACTGGCCTTTCTTATGATTCTTATTATTCAAATTCTGTGTATGGGATAGGATTACTTTGGAACTCAATGCAATTTATTTGCAGATGAAAATTTTTCAAGCCTGTACCTTTCATTTGATTATTTTCAAAAACACGCGCTTCAGTTTTAGGTTTTCTTTTTGTTTCGTCTGCACGTATATAGAAAGATTATAGTCTTTTGTGAAGGACTATGACTCGAACTAGGGGACAAAATTGCACTGGTTCTCAATACTGCAGCCTTGGGGGCTAGCTGGGCTTTGGGAACCATCCCAACGCCGACTGTTCTAAAACCCTCTTGGCCGTGACCTTACTTTATTATAGTAAATAAAAAATTAAAAAAAGAAAAAAAAGTGCTTTTATCCCAAATATGTTTAAAGATTGAGTCTATAACTTAAGAATTCTCCATTTCTATCTTCTAGATCTTTCGCTTGAACAAATTGATGTCACGTCTTTTGACGGAAAACATTCAGATTGATGTTTAGTTTTCATTGTGAAAATTTAAATTTGTTCTTTTCGCTAGTTCAGCTAGTAACTCGTGACCATTTTTCCGAAGCTACTTGGAGCCTGGAAATTCAGTGTTAATAGTCTCAGTATTGTGTGCAATTACTCATTGGTATGTTGTTGTTGCTTTTTTGCTGTCGAAATTCATTAAAACTCTTCTTAGAGAACACAGTCCACTCACTTTTTTGTATTTTATTCGGGTTACTCTTCGTGCACCATCATATGATATGATGCGAAAAAGAAAAGGGATACAATATTTCTATTTCACAGTGAAAGGAGCTATATACATTCATGTTCCAAAGTACTCAAGTTAACACAGTGAACCACTCGAGTCGAATGATGATGATGGAGTCTCCCGTCGGTCCGACGGATGAGTAGGCAGGCAGGCTTATCTGTCGGTGTGTGTCATACGTCGTTCCGACATTAGCCTGATTGCCTGACCAGCACAGGTGACTTTTTTTTGTTTTTGTTTTGTTTTTGTGAGGAGGAGTTGTGCAGTCCCTTCCCCACTCTCTCGCCTACCGACGCTCACAGTCCCACAGGTGCAGATACTGCCACGTGTCGGATGACCTCGGCAGGTGCAGGTTTTTTTCTTCGGAGCTCCGTCTCCAAAAACCATGCCACGGATCGAACAGATAGCCGGCTGACGGCAATAACAATTAAAAAAAAATCAGACGATGAAAACTTTCATTCCTGAGGCTGTGCAGCACGCACTTGGCGCACTGAAAAAGAACCCATGGCAACGAGAGTGTTGTCCTCTGGCGAAATTACGTAAAAATGAAATCCACTTTCATAGGTACACAAATATGTAAGCATGCACTCAAGGCCTGACTAAGCGCGTTGGGTTATGCTGCTGGTCAGGCATCTGCTCAACAGATGTGGTGTAGCGTTTATGGATTTGTCCGAACGCAGTGACGCCTCCTTGAGAAAGTGAAACTGAAACTCCTGAGGCTGCCAACGGGGTGAATATAATTTTCGTACGATATGACCCGGAGGTTAACACAAAACTGGTTTTACAGGCAAACACATGCCGCATAAAATTTTAAAAAAATTAAAAAAAAGAAAGAAAAAACAACAACACATACACATAAAAACACATCCAATTATGAAAAAAAAAGATTAAAAAGATAATAATGAAAGGAAGCGAACGCGAACTGACTCGGCCACTAAAGACGTTCCTTAAACTTCAACAAAGCAGCACTACAAGTTAATCGTTCTACGCACCTGGCCAATACAACCCGGCCGATCCCGGCACCCTTCACAATAACACGTACACACACATGCACGCGCACATATACACGAACGCACGCGAACGCACACACACACATTCTCTCTCTCTCACACACACATGGAAGAAATAGGGAAGGGTAGGCCTTGTTGCGAACGATCCAGTCGAAGCCGCGACCAGATCAACGTATGCAACTTAGGTTGTACGATCAACAACTGAATGTCGCTCTTTTCGCCTCTTTCTGAAGTCTTTCTCCGACTGGTTGTGGTTGCACCCTGAAAAGTTCGTGTCCTACTTTTTTGAAAGTTTATTTTATTTTATTTTATTTATATATATATTTTTTTAACGGTTGAAATAGCAGGAGTGCCTGAGGGTGAATGCGATCGGACAGGGCTAGCTAATTGCGAACAATGGGTTTGGGTACATGTGGACAATTTAAACAGAAGCAGGTCTTGAACCAGCTCATTAGACACTAATATTATTGGAACATTGCACCAGACTGTTGTGTTGTTGGTTTTTATCACACACACACACACACACAAACTGAACACACATTTACACCCACCCCCCGGCCCCACCCCACACCCCCCAATTGAGAGCACTCAATAAATGCGCAGCATCGATGGCAAATAGATTTACGTCAAAATATCCAATGGTCTATGCAAAGGACACTATTTTGGAGATTTCTGTCAAAACTAATGTTTTAATCTGTCACCAGCATGTTTTCTTGAATTCTCCTAGCACTGGTAATGCACAATTCATTCAACATATCCAATCAAATCAACTAAGAATTTTGAACTGTGTCACTGAGTCCTGCTACTTGTTTCACTCGATTTTATGATTAATTTTTCAGAGCATGTTTGTGAACGTGGTTGGCAGTGCTGCGCGAAGAGAAGAAAGAGCGCGGAAATAGCCGGAAATAACTGGTTCATGGAAATGGATACATTCATTAGAAGGTGTCACAAGGAGGTCGAAGCAGACTGTTAATGAAATGTGTGTGGTGAGAACGCTTCGAAGTGGGGTGGTACTTGAGCCGTTCGCAATTAGGCCTACCAACCCTAGGTGTTGATCCACAGAGTACTATAGAATGGATAGCTTTAATAATCAGTTGTGTATGCCATGGTAGATATTTATGTGTCACAGGCTCTTAATTTTGTGTGTGTGTGTGTGTGTGTGTGTGTGTGTGTGTGTGTGTGTGTGTGTTCTCCAACACCACCCATGTCAGCTCAGTCACTTTGGATGTATGTAGAGTGGGAAAGGGAGAGTGTGAGTGGGGGGAGGGCTAAGAGCTCAGGGCGCTTTACATGAAAGAAAAATATTACAAGTAACATAAAACATTCATGACCATTCTTTCTCAAAACCCCCTCCCCCCACTCACACTCTCCCTTTCCCACTCTACATACATCCAAAGTGACTGAGCTGACATGGGTGGTGTTGGAGAAAAGGAAGCTAAGAGTACTTATAGATAGGTTCTATACCCCCTCCCCTCCGTTAGGAAGAATGTTTTGTTACAATACTGGAAAAAGAATGGAAACCACTAATCTTAACAATTCAAAACAAAAGTTATTATTGTGTGAAGTTGTCAACAAAGAGGACACCGGGGAAGGGGTGAAGAGGGAAATAACCCATCATATAAAAATAGGTTAAGTACCATAAGGATTACCCCCCTTATCATGTTTTCGTTGAAATCATTTCCATCACTTCACATTATAATAAATAATAATAATGTACATTTGATAGCGCCATTTCTCACTAAGAGCTCAGGGCGCTTTACATGAACGAAAAATATTACAAGTAACATAAAACATTCATGACCACTCTTTCTCAAAACCCCCTCCCCCCACTCACACTCTCCCTTTCCCACTCCACATACATCCAAAGTGACTGAGCTGACATGGGTGGTGTTGGAGAAAAGGAAGCTAAGAGTACTTATAGATAGGTTTTAAAAAGATGAGTCTTTAGTGATAAGCGAAAAGCAGAAATAGAATCAGATGCACGGATATGATGAGGAAGGTTGTTCCAGATATGAGGAGCAGCAAAGAAGAAAGAACGTTCACCACAGGTTCTTGTATTGACATGAGGAAGAAAAAAAAGAAGAAAAGAAAAAAGAAAAGGAAGAAAAGAAAAAAAAAGTATTGACGATAACAGTTCATGTGTCTGTCCATCTGCCTGTCGCCATGTATCTGTTTCAGAATCTCCCATTGCCTGATTATCTGTGTGTGTGTGTGTGTGTGTGTGTGTGTGTGTGTGTGTGTGTGTGTGTGTGTGTGTGTGTGTGTGTGTGTGTGTGTGTGTGTGTGTGTGTGTGTGTGTGTGTGTGTGTGTGTGTGTGTGTGTGTGTGTGTGTGTGTGTTCCCCTCCCCCCCTCTCAGGCTCTCTCCGGCTGTCTTCTCTGCCCTGACAGCGTTCCCCAGACTCGACTTACCCGTTCTTTCGTTCGTTCGTTCGTCCGTCCGTTCGTTGGTTCGTTCTCCCACACCGAACCCCCCCACCCCCTTCTCTCTCTCTTCCAGCCCCATGCCCCCACTGACCATGTACCCCTGTCTCCTTGATTCTTATTCGTGTCAAGTTTCTTCTCTGCCTGAGCTTCACTTTTCAAACATTTCCCCCACTTAGGAAAACGGCTCCGATGGAGAGAGGCCATGCCTGGTGATAAAAAGGGGGGTTGAAGAAAAAAAAAAGAAAAAAAAAGAGAGGTAAAAACGAGCCGGGACAGAAGGGAGGAAGGAATCACCGAACGGACAACTGACAAAACCAAACAAAGCAAACATGCACAGTCAGGTCATACCATCAATCGTGTTGTTTTTTTTTGGTTTTTTTTTTCCGAATAACAGCTGTCTTCTTCTTCTGCGTTCGTGGGCTGTAACTCCCACGTTCACTCGTATGCACACGAGTGGGCTTTTACGTGTATGACCGTTTTTACCCCGCCACGTAGGCAGCCATACTCCGTTTTCGGGGGTGTGCATGCTGGGTATGTTCTTGTTTCCATAACCCACCGAACGCTGACATGGATTACAGGATCTTTAACGTGCGTATTTGATCTTCTGCTTGCATATAAACACGAAGGGGGTTCAGGCACTAGCAGGTCTGCACATATGTTGACCTGGGAGATCGTAAAAATCTCCACCCTTCACCCACCAGACGCCGTCACCGTGATTCGAACCCGAGACCCTCAGATTGACAGTCCAACGCTTTAACCACTCGGCTATTGCGCCCGTCGAATAACAGCTGTCGATTTCTGGCACTGACAGAGAGGACAAGAGCTCTCAAGGTAATGGCAGAAGCAGCAGAAAAAAGTTCCAGCTGGATCTGGTCGAGGAGGAATGAAAGTAAACTTCATAAGAATTTTCCCTACTCAAACGAGGCGAACGATGGCTCAGTGCTTAAAACGTCTGCCAGAAAAGGTGACTTATCCCTGAAGTGGCGACCACCTTGGTGGCGCGGGTTCGAACCTGCTGAGGACCAGGGGAAAAAAAAGAAAAAAAAAGGGGGAAATAGAAGAAAGAAAAGGCGACAATACAAGTGCATCCAGGAGTCATGACCTGGGTGCGGACCGGCCCTCTTAGAGTGTAAGGAGTTAAGGGCCGAAACACTTGACTGAGGGGGGCTTCTTCTCTGAAGACCTTGTACTGTCCAGCTCTCCCTAGAGTTTCTTATCACCGTGTTGTATCCAGTGGAACGATGACCTGGTGGTAATGCGCCCGATTATGCCACAACAGATTTCTTTGTGTGAAAATTCAGGCTGCTCTCCCCGGGGAGAGCGCGTTGCTACGCTACACTGACAGCGCCACCCATTTTATCTTGGTATTTTTTCTGCCTGCAATTTTTAAAATAATTTTTTAAAATTTTATTTGTTTTCCTATCGAAGTGGATTTTTCTACATAATTTTGCCAGGAACAACCCTTTTGTTGCCGTGGGATCTTTAACGTGCGCTAAATGCATGCTGGACACGGGACCTCGGTTTATTGTCTCATCCGAATGACTAGCGTCCACTGAGACCATCACTTAAGGTTCATTGGAGGGGGAGAAAATACTGGTGACTGCTGGTGTGATTCGAACCAGCGCGCTCAGATTCTCTCGCTTCCTATGCGGACGCGTTACATCTTGATCAACACTCCACTCGATTAGGTAGTAAGTGTGTGTTGGTGCAAGTCCTATCACACGGACCGGCATTTTTTACCCCATCTCTCCCACCTCAGTCCACTGATAAGTCTTGAGTAGTGGTCTGGGTGCTAGTCATTCTGATCAGGAGACGAAATACTGTGGAACCGCCGTGTGTAGCGGCATGCACTTAGCGCACGTAAAAGAACCCGCGGCAACAAAAAAGGGTTGTTGTCTCTTGCAAAATTATGTAGAAAAATGTATTTTGGTAGTAAAACAAATACACAGGCAGACAGAAAAAAGAAAGAGAGAGAGAGAGAGAGAGAGAGAGAGAGAGAGAGAGAGAGAGAAAAGGGGGAGGGGTGGTGGTGGTGGTGGTGGACTGTAGTAACACGCTCTCCCAGGGGGAGAGCAGCCCGAATTTCACACAATGCAATTAATATGTCGCGACGAAAATGATTACAATGTCATGCAACGCAGTGTAATGCAATACAGTACAATACAATATAACACAATACAATACAATGCGATACAATACAATTCAATGCGATACAATGCAATAGTAGATTCAGACTTCACGTTGGAAGGACCAGCGACTGTTTTCTTTTAAATGCATTTTGACCCGCAAGGTACCAAGAAAGTCGACCTTCGAATACTGTGCAAAAATTGCGGCGTCTTGGCATCTGGTGGTGAGAAACATGATGGAATGACATACACACATACATACATACATGCCAAAAAGGCATAGCCGTTTGGCGTGTAACAGGACTGTAATGGTGCCTAATTTTCTCTTTGATTAATGCCAGAAATTTGACGTTGTTTTTGTGTTGGTGGTTAGAGTTGTAAAGTGTGTTTCAGCCTGGATGTGTCTTTGTGCCCATGCCGGCGCCAAGCCAAAAAGAATGATTTGGTAGGTATCTGCCGGGTCCACTTGTTGCACCTTTTTCATTTAGTGGAGTGATGGCCTAGAGGTAACGCGTCCGCCTAGGAAGCGAGAGAATCTGAGCGCGCTGGTTCGAATCACGGCTCAGCCGCCGATATTTTCTCACCCTCCACTAGACCTTGAGTGGTGGTCTGGACGCTTGTCATTCGGATGAGACAATAAACCGAGGTCCCGTGTGCAGCATGCACTTAGCACACGTAAAAGAACCCACGGCAACAAAAGGGTTGTTCCTGGCAAAATTCTGAAGAAAAATCCATTTCGATAGGAAAAACAAATAAAACTGCATGCAGGAAAAAAAAAGAAAAAAAAAAAAAAGGGTGGCGCTGTAGTGTAGCCCCGGGGAGAGCAGCCTGAATTTCACACAGAGAAATCTGTTGTGATAAAATGAAATACAAATTTATTTACCTGTTTGTGTTCGTATGTACCTGAGTGTTATGTGTATGGAAATAAGAAAGAAAGAAAGAAAGAAAAAAAAAAGAAAAAAAGATCATGATGATAATGATGATGATGATGGTAGTGGTGGTGATGATGATGAGGTAGATGATGATGATGAATATGATGATGATGATGATGAGTTGATGATGACGACGTTGATCATCAGTGATGATGAATATGATGCTGATGACGTGCTTTTATGTAGCGCTTATCTTGCAGATCTTAACGCATTGATTTTGACAGTACACGTGGTGTGAAAACAAGACATGGGGATACTGACTTTAAAAAAAGGGAAAATACGAACTCGTTAATTTTTTTTTTTTTTTTTAATCAATGAAACATCATTTGCAACTCGCACTCTTCTCCCATCCATCCCCACCCCTCTCCCCCTGACGCAGTGAGGGCTGTGTACTATTTTTATTTGTATTTCTCTTTTTTCCACAACAGATTTCCCTGTGTGAAATTCGGGCTGCTCTCCCCAGGGAGAGCGCGTCGCTACACTACAGCGCCACCCATTTTTTTTTTTTTTTTGTATTTTTTTCCTGCGTGCAGTTTTATTTGTTTTTCCTACCGAAGTGGATCCTTCCTACAGAATTTTGCCAAGAACACCCCTTTTGTTGCCGTGGGTTCTTTTACGTGCGCTAAGTGCATGCTGCACACGGGACCTCGGTTTATCGTCTCATCCGAATGACTAGCGTCCAGACCACCACTCAATGTCTAGTGGTGGGGGAGAAAATATCGGCGGCTGAGCCGTGATTCGAACCAGCGTGTTCAGATTCTCTCGCTTCCTAGGCGGACGCGTTACCTCTAGGCCATCACTCCACTATTACGAACTACTGGATCGGTGAACGTGAAAATTAAGTCTGGAAAAGGAAATATGTGAATGGTGAATTGATAAGATGTGACTAACGACTGCCCATTCCTTATGTAGACCAGACCAGACCAGACACCACACATCAGTTGGGGTTGACCTGAGTTCTTTCCCTTGTTTGGAGGTTGGCATTGGAAAGTAGGAGAGAGAGAGAGAGAGAGAGAGAGAGAGAGAGAGAAGCAGAGAGAGAGAGAGAGAGAGAGAGAGAGAGGGGGGGGGGTCAAAGATGGGTGAGGGGTCTTACGTCAAAGCGGATTTTACGAGTGAAGGGTCAGAGTTAAAAGCACAGCTCATCCTTCTTTCTTCCCCCACCCCACCCCCTCTTTTTTTTTTTCGTTTACTCCTTGTGCGCGAGTCTCTCCCTCTCTCTTTCTCACTCTGTATGTGTGCGTGTGACAGAAAGAGTGTATGAACCGGTGTGTGTGTGTGTGTGTGTGTGTGTGTGTGAGAGCGAGAGAGAGAGAGAGAGAGAGAGAGAGAGAGAGAAAGTGTGTGTGTGTGTGTGTGTGTGTGTGTGTGTGTGTGTGTGTGTGTGTGTGCGTGTGTGTAGTTGTGTGTGTGCGTGTGCGCGCGCACGTGATTATGTGTCAGCGTGCGCATTTGAAACCTTAAATACGTTTGAAACCTTGAATGGATATATTATACGAGACAGAGACTGCTCACAGTGGAAGTCAAGATACTGGCATGGATCTCTCTCTCTCTCTCTCTTTGTCTCTCTTTCTCTCGTGTTACACAATCGCACGTACGACACAAACACACACACACGCGCGCGCACGCAATTTTGATTATAAAAACAAAGCTGTTGAGTTAAAAAAAAAAACCAAACAAACAAAACAAAACAACAACAACAAAAGTAACGCTAAGACGCTCAGGTTTTCTTAAGTTAAAATTTTGCTTTGCTCTCTTTCGGGATTAAATACACGGGCATATTAAGCGAACACAAGAATCTGCGTTCGTTTTAAGCTACTTGATCTGTTTGTTAAAAAAAAAAAAAAAAAAAAAAAAAAAAAAATCAATGTTAGAAATAGAAAACAACAACAAGAAAACCACACTGATGCAGAGACTGTAGCCTATTCGACCTACGAGTGGTTCACAAATGTATTGAATGATATGAACATTGGGGTACTTATCAACACTTTTCATCGTTGGTGCCTAGTTATTTGTTTAAGTTCTATAGGATATGTATTTGGAGCTTTTATTATTATTATTAACGCCAAATCTTCAAAAATAAGCCTTAGGCGTTTACAAATAGAACACATACGTAAATATCAAAAATTAAAAATTGAACACAACATACCAAACCTTATCACAGATCATTCATCCCCCCCACCCCCACCCATCCTCCCCGTATCTACCCACCCGCAATACACACAAACACACACGCACGCACACACACACACACGTCATAGCTTCACAATCATAGATAGTACACACACACACACACACACACACACACACACACACACACACACACACACAAAATGCAACCAACAAATTCTGAAACTATCAAAACTCACTCACTGACTGATGGTCATTTTAGTACATACTGGAAAGGGATGAGCTGTTGAGAATTATTCAGGCGGGGAAAAGGTGTGTCTTCAGACTGGATTTGAAAGATTGCAGCGAAGATGAGTGACAGAGAGGCTGAGGAAGTTGATTCCAAAGAAAGGGGGCTTGGTATGAAAAACTGCGTTGGCCATACGTTTTGGTTCGAGCAGGGGGGGGATCCTAAGCATGCGGGTGTCAGAAGGAGAGTGGAGTTCGCGTGAGGGTATGTAAGGATGAATGAGATCAGAAAGATATGCATACTGTGGACCAGAAGCCTTAATGGACTTGAAACAAAGAGACACGACTTTGTAAATAATTCTTTCTGGTACTGGGAGCCAGTGTAAAGCACGACGGAGAGGAGAGACGTGATCAAGTTTAGAGGAAGGAGAGACCAGACGAGCAGCATGGTTCTGGGCTTTCTGAAGCCTAGCCCTGATCTAGCCCTGTTTGGTCGGCTCACAAATGATCGTCTGTTAGGCAATACATATCATCATGGTTTTTCAAATCCATTTGAGTTATCATTTGAATGCTTTCATTCAGAAGCTGATGATTAAGGTCAAAATTAGAAAACAATGACAACAATAACAGTGAAACGTCAAAACAGATAAAGTAACAGGTAAATATGAGGAGTTATCACTCTGTGTGTGTGTGTGTGAGAGAGTGATACGAATGAGAGCGTGAGAGAGAGAGAGAGAGAGAGAGAGAGAGAGAGAGTGTGTATGTGATGAGAATGAGAGCGAGAAAGAGAGATAGAGATAGATAGATAGATAGATAGATAGAGAGAGAGAGAGAGAGAGAGAGAGAGAGAGAGAGAGAGAGAGAGAGTGTGTGTGTGTGTGTGTGTGTGCTAACAAAAATGCAGTGGTCCCTGGACAGAGGAATATCAAAACTAACATGATTCACGTACTGAACACAAGCTCCCTCTGTGTGTGTGTGTGTGTGTGTGTGTATACTGACAACAATTCAATAGTTCTCATATATCCACACAAAAGACAATCGCTGCTGAGGTCATCTTCTGGATCTCTCTCTCTCTCGCAGTGTCAAGCAACAATACCATGGTCCCGCCCATATCGAAATAAACGCGAATCACTTGCTGGGTTCATCATCTTAAAGTGTGTGTGTGTGTGTGTGTGTGTGTGTGTGTGTGTGTGTGTGTGTGTGTTTGTGTGTGTGAAAACGAAGAGAACGGCGACAGAGAAATGGAGTTTTGAGAGACACGTTTTGAACAAAATAACCATGATGCATGCACATAATGCGATTGAATCTAATATTATAAATAAAGCCAATCAAATGATTAGTGTAATTAAGAGAGCCTTCAATTACTTAGACAAAAATATATTTCTACATTTATATAAAGCATTAGTTAGATCGCATGTGGAATATGGCAATATTGTGTGGCACCCATACCTTAAGAGACAATCTATAGCATTAGAAAGGGTCCAAAGAAGAGCAAAAAAATTATTAAAAGAATGCAAAAATATGAGTTATCAACAAAGACTTACATACTTAAATCCACATTCACTGAAAGGCAGAAGAGTAAGAGGAGATTTGATTGAAACTTATAAGATACTAAATAACATAAATGATGTAAATGCAAGACGTATCTTTAGAAGGTCTGACTATGATTGTACAAGGAACTCAGTAAAGAAAATATGTTTAGAACACTGCAACACCAACATTAGAAAAAATTCATTGGCTAACCGAATTGCACAAACATGGAATGCACTAATGCACTACCAATCGAAGTTAAACTTGCACAAAATACTAACACGTTCAAAAATCTCCTTGACAACAACACCATCTTAAAAGAAAAAAAAAGGACTATGATGAATAAAACAAAGTTCTTGCAGAAGTGTACTTGCGTACACCGCCCAACAACAACAAACAAAAGATGAAAATAAATAAATGAAAGAAAATGGAAGAAGTGAAGATGAAGATTCGATGGGGACGTAAGAAGGCCGAGAGGTCCAGGCAGATGACTGCCAGTCCCCATACTACTACTACAGATCGAGACACAACTTCAATGCATCAATACTGTTGCGTCATTTTTCAGCACAGTAAGTAGTGACGTCAGATGCTGCGAAGGGGTGTTTGTGTGTGTGTGTGTGTGTGGTTTGTTTTTCACAGTGGTTTAAACACGTGCCACGGAGAAATCGCCTGTCATTATCGGCATTTTGACAACTGTGGACTTCACTCAAATCAACCAGCACTGTTCACAAATATTGTCTCAAGGCCTGACTAAGCGCGTTGGGTTACGCTGCTGGTCAGGCATCTGCTTGGCAGATGTGGTGTAGCGTATATGGATTTGTCCGAGCGCAGTGACGCCTCCTTGAGCTACTGAAACTGAAACTGTCCGAATAAGGCGCTCTGACAAGTCACTCTCTACTCAAAGCCTCTTCACTTCAGGGTCTTTAAACGGAGAAAATGAAATGAAGAGCTTTTTCGTTTTGGAGAATATGTCTATTTAATTCAGATGCAGATCCATGCGCACAGCGTGCAGAAGAGTATGACGTTGGGGTGGCGTTTTGAAACGGGTATTCTCAAGCGTGCAGTTCGCCGCATTCAGTTTTGAATCATTTAAGAATCCAAACCGTTTGGGAATACAGATTGACGCCCGAGTCTGATCAGTTGAAAACGAACCTACTGCACATACATATATACCCCTTGATAGTTTTTCAACGGATTCACACAAATCTCTGGTTTGACCGGCCTTGGGGCTATCAGATTTACTGATATCCGAAAATTTACGGACTAATCTCATCTCTGGTAACTGCTGATAGCTGCTAATTACTCCTCCAACTGTTCCACTTTATTGTGTTCATCCAAAACACCCAACGCCAGAGAGCTTACACAGCGTTGACACCTGGGACACAGCACAATAATGTCATTGGTCGAATGGAAGCTAAGTCGGTCAATCAGTGTTGGACTGCTCCCAGTTTGACTCGGGTGGCAGAGAGTCGGACAGCTTAGTTTCAGTTTCTGGGAGGTGTCAAAGCGTGCGGATTGATCCATATATGCTACATAGTATCTGCATTGAACACACACACACACACACACACACACACACACAACAAAAACGGGCTTTGAGACAGATGTGTGAAAGGTATTCTTTCTCCTATGAAAGAAGAAAGTGTAATATGTCGGTAAGTACTATAATATAGCAATCTCACAACACATTATCATAAAAATAAAATTATATTCTGCCCCCCTCCACCATCTCCTCCCCTCCTCCGCCCCCTCTCCTGTTAATGACCGTTTTTTTTTGTGTGTGGTTTGTTTGTTTTTTTGTTGTCATATAAACTGCACTTTGTTTTGTGCTGGCCTGTTGGCCTATTTCCGCGCAAGTCGCGCTAATTATTATCATTATCGTTTTGACCGTTCAGTCACATAGGCCTCAGTGCATCGCTCGATGATTTATAACATCTACCCGATCGATCACCCACCCGTATTTTGCTATTGATAACCACCCAGTCTGTCATTATTCATGAACAGAACGTCCTTTCCTCCTGCAATGTACAGGATCAGCTGGTCGTCCTGTGGGTCTGGGCTTGCTACTACTACTACTACTGCTGCCGCTTGTGTCAGCTTGTTAACACGTCCAAATCCACTGTAATGTCAGCTAGCGAAACCCCTCCCCTTCCTCTTCCCACTCCACCCTCGCAGCAGCAGCTACGGCAGCGACAAACCCAGCAGCAGGCGAGACAACCATCACCACCACCACCACCACCACCACCAGCACTTCGCTTCTGCAGGCTGGAACGCTGCCAGCGTGTGTCCGTGTGCGCGTGTGTGTGCGTGTGTGTCTGTGCGCGCACTCGGCAACAGCATGGGAGATAGAGCATACATCGTTGTCAGATCGATGTATGGGAATTCACTGTCTTTGGCCTCGATCAGCCAGTGTATTAATGAACAATTCGGGCAGTCCCAAACCTGCCAGAACGAATTACGTTTCTGAATTTGCAGCGTATTTATTCTGTTCTTTAAGTTGAGTTTTTATATCGATATCCTGTGTGCTTTGTTGTTGTTGTTGGTGGTGGTGGTAAAAAGGGAGCAAATCCTGGAGAACGATCTTCCCTGTGCAGAAATGATACTTGCGAGGTTGTGTGCCTGATCCAGAGAAGCTATCATTCCGTGCCATTCATATAGACACGTCCATCCTCAGAAGACCATAATCACCTCGACCACCCCCTGAAGCAATTTTTTTGCACTTGAATTTACGTGAATACACAGATGCTTCCTCGAAATCTTTGATCTGTGAAGTTCTGTCATGGGAGTAACGTTTTAATGTGTTCGTTTCACAGCTCTTGTCAGCGACTCTAATACTAATCGAGACCAAGACGAGCGCCTGGCCAAAAGGCTGGTGGGGATGATGATGGCTACGACGTGAAGTCTAGCTGATATGACTGTAACTGACTGACTGACCAGGAGCCTGGGCTGATGTGCGTACGCATGCGTTTTGGCCCCCTCCGTTGGGAAATAACCCTGAGCGATGGTGCATCGAAAGAGGCAGCCGTGAGTGTGAAAGGGAGCTCACTGTCGCCGTTTGTTGGTGTGATGAAGGACCATTAAAACAAAGTCCCCCACCCCCACCCCTCCCCCAGAA
>NC_134876.1:52387437-52397437 GCF_041734735.1 Babylonia areolata | reverse complement strand
ACACACACACACACACACACACACACACACACACACACACACACACACACACACACACACACACACACACACACACACAGACGTTTCAATCGGCGAAACGAAAATGGCGAGTAAGCGAAACGGGACGAAGGACAACACTCACAAAAGGCCATTGAGGTGTGGCGGTATGATCAGACAGTAGGCGAAATGGGAAAGGGCGAATTGGTACCCTCTTCCACCCGTTGCTGACTCTGAATGTTTTCATGATTATGCATACCCTGCATACTCTGTCAGCCTATCAAACAGTAGGCGAAATGGGAAAGGGCGAATTGGTACCCTCTTCCATCCGTTGCTGTCTCTGAAGGTTTTTATGATTATGCATACTCTGCATTCTCTGTCAGTCTTCTTCCTACCTCCCCTTGGATCATTTCAAGAATCTTTGCCAATCTTTTCAAAATGACATGGTCGTTGATGATAATTTTTTTTTATGTATGTGTGTTTTTAATTTCTCACTGTAACTTCAGTTTAATGAATACAGCGGTGAATGAAAACATAGACATATGTATATGTATATGTATATATATATATATATATGTGTGTGTGTGTGTGTATGGACAACTATTATATCATGAAAGAAAATCGAAAAGAAAAAAGACGAATGATTACTAGAAATCAATCCTTTCAATGTCTGCTTTACTGTCGTAAATGTACTGTACTTCATCTGCTTTACGCATCATACGTTGCTGCTTGGTTATATAAGTTTAAAAAAAATGTTTTCTGTTACATTTTGTAAAGAATATGATTGAAAAGATCTGCAGACCGCGTGATCTTGTTGGCTTAAAGAAACGAAAAAAAACAACAACAAAAAAACCCAAACAACAACAACAAAGCAACGATAACAACAAGAAAACAACACCAAAACAACAACAACTACAATAAAACCAGAGGATTTATTGGTAAGAATAGACACCGTTTTAGTCATTACATAGTCGTTTTTGGTACAGTCGGTATTTTGGTTTTGTATCGTGTGAGTTAGAAATAATTCACTTTGTTTAAAAAAAAAAAAAGACATAGATATGTTCTCTGAATTTTTGTTTTACTGCTTTTCTGCCGATCTCTCCGTGGAATTCACTATGTTTTGATCGGTAACATAAGACTTCGAAGAACCGAAACTACAAATTGGGTGATTCCTTTACTTTGCTGGTATTCCACATTGAAAACCCTTTCAAGTGGTCATATCATTAAAAAAAAAAAAAAATTTTCTTTGATTTCGTGTATCTATCAGTAAGTCTGTTTGCCTCCCTCTCTCTTTATCTCTCTAGTTCCTGCTGGTTTATTCATTGAAAACTCAAAGCGCGTTTTTGTCTCTGAAATCAATTTGTTTGTTTGGACGTAGGAAATCATTCGTATTCACATGACACATGACTAAATAGCTAGCTAGCTAATTAACTAACTAACTGTGTTAATATGTAGCTCAAAGCTAGGCTTCATACACGTTAATTCGTTGACCCTTCTTTAGACTCTGCCTGGGGATAATTACGTGGACTGTGCATAAAGAGTTGTGATGATTGATGGATGTTTGTATGTGTGTGTGTGTGTGCGTGTGTGTGTGTGTGTGTGTGTGTGTGTGTGTGTGTGTGTGTGTGTGTGTGTGTGAGACAGAGACAGAGACAGAGACAGAGAGACAGACATACAGACAGACAGACAGAGAAAGAAAGAAAAATAGAGACGGAGAGATAGAGAGGCAGAGGGACAAAGACAGAAAGACAGACAAAAGCATACAGACAGACAGACAGACAGGGAAAGAGACATACAGGGTAAGAGACAGACAGGTTAAGACAGACAGACAAACAGACAGACAGACACAGACAGACAGACAGACAGAGTAAGAAGCAGACAGACAGACAGACAGAGACACAGGCAGACAGACAGAACACACACAGTGTGTAACAAGCCCCGAAAACAACAAACAGTGCAATATCTTCACGATTTACAACGCCATTAATTAATGCATAATTGTGTTGCTGTTAGTAGTTCAACCGGGGGTAGCCTCTCACAAACACAGTGCAGTCCTCAGGAAGCCTGTAGCGAGAAGAAGAAGAAGAAGAAGAAGAAGAAGAAGAAGAAGTAATTGAGTCTGAAGACAGTCAGTCTGCGAATCGATGAGAACGGTACTCTTGTCGTCCTCTGTCTGTGCCCATGGGGATGGCGATAACTGCCACGTCCACCCAGTCTCTACCAGCAGGCGTTTATGCCGTCTGGCCCGCGTTTTTTTTTTTTTTTTAACTCTATCCATACAGGCTCCCCTATTCCGTTTTTGGGGGACGACTGATGCTTGCTGAGGATTATTTGCCTTTCTCATGATTTTCTATAGATTCTTATCGATCCCTAGCATGGATTAGATAGATAGACGATCAGATGTCATATGTGTATTTGGTTTTGTTTGCTCACAGAGGGTTAAGCCTTGTGTACTTGTGTGCTTACGTGAAAAGTTGGGCAACTTTCACCTTTAACATGTACCAGGCGAGTCCAAGGGGGTTAGCAGAAAGTTGTTTTGTGTTTTATGAGCGTGTTGTTTCGCTGTTATATGGTAGGCTACTGAATGACAATGGTAGTAATGATAATGATAATGATGATAATAATGTTAACAACAGCAGCAACTATTATGATGATGATGATGATAATGATGATGATGATGATAATGATAATAATAATAATAATAACTATTATCATGATAACAACAACAATAATGATACTACTACTACTACTAATGATAACAACAACAACAATAATGATACTACTACTACTACTAATGATAACAACAACAACAACAACAACACCAAGAAGGAGAAGGAGATGATATAGTACTTATATACCACAAACTCCCCAAAACGACGACTTTAAGCGCCTCTCATGAAACTGTGCAATTATACAATAGTAGTCAGTAGCGTACTTGTACGGCTCTGAAAAATGGCGAACAACCAAGACGAACACCAACAAACTACAGGCCTTCGTCAATAGATGCCTACGCCATATTTTAAACATCAGATGGCCAGAGACCATATCAAACGCCTGCCTCTGGAACAGAACAAACCAGGTGCCCATCAGTGAGGAGATCAGGAGGAGGAAATGGGGCTGGATAGGCCACACCCTGCGAAAGCCTCCAGACGACACCACAAGACAGGCACTTGAATGGAACCCCCAAGGAAAGAGCAGAGCAGACAGACTAAAGCAGACCTGGAGAAGAAGCACGGAGGATGAGATAAAGGCAGCCGGATGGACATGGACCCGGCTGAAGAGGACAGCTCAAAACCGAGTCCGCTGGAGGAGTGCTGTAGCAGCCCTATGCTCCACAAGGAGTCAAGAGGCATAAGTCAAGTAAGTCAAGTCAGCAGCATATCATGGCATACAGCAGCGCATGAAGACATACAATGAAAAACATCACAGGCGATATGATATAGGTATAACAACAATACAAATTGCAATTATGAGCTATCATCCCCCAAAAGTACAAACTATATTTAACACACAAATGCACACACACACACACACACACACACACACACACACACACACACACACACACACACACACACGTGCACTCACTCAAATAAAATATACACAGGCAAGCATTCATACGTGCACACACGTGAACACCCACCCGCAAGCGCACACACAACTTGGAGACTTCATTAGAAGGGGGAAAAAAAAGAAAAAAAGCAGGGGTCGGGTTGTGGTGGGGTGGGGTGGTCGTGGGGGACAGATGTCGATTCCATATGAAATGAAACACTTATCTTTTTCTTGAAGCTTATTCATATACGTATGAGCATAGAAACCGGTTTGAGTAAACGGACTGGTGGTGATGAGAAGTTGAGGTCGTTCCAAGCATTTTGCTCATCGATGGATAGAAAGTGTTTTTAATGGGGGAGGAATTTTGTTTAATGTCCCGTCACACATATCGATGATGGAAGACATTTTGTTAAAATATTTTTGAATACATTAATTTTGAGTATTATCGGTTGGAATGGTGGGAGATGTGAATGATGGAGGGTTGGGGGAAACTGGGCAAATGAGGGTGAAATGAGGGTGGAATTTGAAAAAAAAAAAAATCTAAATGCAATTACAGGAAATTCCTTTTTAATTCATAGCCGTTTGATTATTTCCATAGTCTGTAAAGTGAGGGCAGTTTCGCCCGAAAACCATGTCCAAAGCGAACTTTGGTTCAAATGTGAAGACATGTTGCTCTCTGAAGGCAAGTTTTGTAGGAACTTTCTCTTAAAAACAAGCCATTTTCCTCCTCTTCTTCTGCGTTCGTGGGCTGAAACCCCCACGTTCACTCATATGTACACGAATAGGCTTTTACGTGTATGGCCGTTTTTACCCCGTCATGTAGGCACCCATACTCCATTTTGGGGTGTGTGAAAACAAGCCCTTTGAGAACAGGGGCCTCGCCGATGGTTGAACCGGGATAGCGTTTTTGAGTGGTCGAAAATGGGTGAAAACGCTCTTAAAAGCAGTAGTCTTCCTCCGTGTTGTTCCTCTATTTCTTTCTGTCTTTTATTTTGTTAACACGTGTGTGTGCGTGCGTGCGCGTGTGTGTGTGCGTGCGTGCATGTGTGTGTGTGTGTGTGTGTGTGTGTGTGTGTGTATACTGACTGATACATACTACCTGCATCAATGTTATTGTGATGTCAGACTTTGGCAGCGGATCATGTCAGATTATTTCTTTTTCTGTGTGCATGGAATCATAGCCGTACTTTGTTTCTGACCCATTTCTTGTCACGACCTCTGTTGAAAGCATGACAATATGTTGTTTTCTTTCTAAAAACCTCCTGGGGGTAGATCTATAATCAATACAGGCTATCATAACAACGTAGAACTGCCCCGCATGTGCTTCCATTAAGTTGTAATGGAAAGGAGGGGGCGCGCGCGCGCGCGTGTGTGTGTGTGTGTATGTGTGTGTGTGTGCGCGCGCGCGTTTATTTATGTACTCTAAAGGCTAACCCTTCCTCTTACACTAGCTTGAATAAATTCGTAGGAATGGATTAACTGCCATCTTGGAGAGTTTGGGAGAGCGTGCGAGGGTCGATCTCATCCAGACCAGAAAAACTCCAGGGTTAAGCCAGCAGAGAAGTGTAGTTTGAGGCTGTTGTACCGTTTCTCGTCTGGCGACTGAAGTCAGCATATTTGGGCACGATTGGTGATTGGAAGGGTGACCGCTTGGAAAGACTTTTTAATCAAAAATGAATCTACTTACTCATGTGTAAATTTGGATCATTTATTTTATTTAATTTCTTGCTGATGGTGGAAACAAACCCAGGATAGGCTCTGTAGCCTGACCAGCGCATTGGGTATATGCGGTCAGATATCTGCCCACCCACCCCCAACCCCCAGCCCTTCTCACCCCCCAACCTCCCCCGTCAGTTTAGTCCACAATGCTTGGACATCTTGACACTGCAGCTGAAACGGAGGGTTTGCCTGATTGGTCACCGCTTCGAAAGTTGATGTCAGCTGTACGTTATTCTTTTGATTACGTTTAGCTCTGATGCAGAACACCTTAGAACTGGTCAGCGTGTCAGTGTGTTCAGAAATAATGTGGATTTATGAGCAGTAAAGCATAGACAGATCGATGTTTTGGGTCATGATTTTTTCTTCTTGTAACTGGATCTTGTTAGGCGCCCTGAGCAGATTTGTACAGGAAATCGCGCCAGATAAAAGTTGTGCATTATGATTGTGATCATCATCATCATTATTACTGTTATCTATTATTATTATTATCATCATCAACAGTCAAACAGACAGACAAGCAAATAGACATTGAAAGCAAATCATATGCCGTACCCTGATACCTATATGAGGAGGTGGGAGTGGGTGTGGTGGGTAAAACTATAGCTAAATAATGATTTTTGCATGCAGATGAATGCTGCTCTGTTGAGGTTGGTGGTCCAAACGGATGGTTGTTTCCTCGCGCAATGTATTCACATATATGCACATAATTTATACGGGAGCAACTGTAAATCTTCACGATATGTCAGTTCTTCAGAACTAGCTTGTGTGTGTCAACTTGTGTCATCCCAAAAGTGATATGTCCCCCGGGTGATGTAACGCAGGCGGACATAATGCCACGACCCTTGCGTCGTGCTGTTCCACCGTGATACAGTCTGTCCCATGTGTGACGCAATATATTCGAGTGACGTACATGACACAACAAGGGTTTCAAGCTCCTAAGCTGCCAATTCATATCCCCCCGCGCCCTTATTATTATTATATTTTTTTATGCCGGACAAGGTTGTACTCAAATCATGAATTATGTGTAAGCCAATGTTCGGATCGGCACATATTTGAACAGTCAGCATTTCATTTCACCCCTTGCATGGGTATGGATAATAACTGAATTCAGTACAACTGATTTGATACCTTAGACATATTCCTCTCTGGACACAAAAGCAAAAGATGCAGCATATCAAAATGAAGACCGAAGCTGTAGAAAACAGACGGCTCAATTGATAACTTTTCATGCATCGCAGAGTTTTAGCAAAATTAGAAAACATTCTAGATGAATGAGACGCACAAAGAGCCTGGACAGCAAGTTGCAAGTCTTCATCAACACCTGTCTTTGCCAGATCCTGCACATCAGATGGCCGGAGCGAATCTCCAACGAGGAACTCATGCGCGCCGGACGAAGCAAGACCAAACCACCAATAGTATCCAGATGAGGAAGTGGGGTTGGGTTGGACACACCCTGTGTAGAGGACAGGCCCACATTCCATGCCACGCCTTGGACCGGAATCCACAGGGGAAGCGGAAGAGGGGACGACCAGTCACCACCTGGAGAAGAACTCTACAGGCAAAACTCAAGTCCACCAACATGACCTGGGGTGAAACCAAGAGAACAGCCCAAGACAGAGCGAGATGGAGATCTGCAGTGCGGGCCCTGTGTTCCGACCGGAACGAAGAGGATTAAGTCAAGTAAGTCAAGTTCTAGATGAATCTCATGACCACCATAATCCTCTAAGTACACGCTGCCTCCGTGGGATTCCTGATGTCCGACCTGATATAACTGTTAACTTATTACTGATACTTCTTCGATGTTTGATAGATCAGTAAACGATATCATTATATTTATTATCAATGTAAGTCCCCCTGCCAAACCCCAGCTTTGAATTTGTGTTCTGCAAAGCTTTACGGGTTTTATTCCAGCCTTTTTCCATTGATGAAACCTTGTTGCACACTACGCTGGTGCTATTTAAGTCGGTCTTCCATTGGTGAAAATGTTGTTTCTCAGCTTTTATTCAAGCCAGTCTTCTTTTGATAAAATCTTCTTGTTTTTCGGATGTTAATGAAATCGTTTTTCCGTATATTAAATCATGTTGTAAACTACTTTCAACAGTTCCCTAAAGTTTTTTTTTTTTTTTTTTTTTTTTTTACTGGGGAAAAATGATAACACCAAGCTCAATCAAAACCAGCAGACATAAGAATAGTTTGAACATCAAGAAGCCAAGGATATCAGTTCACAAATTTATGAAACAGGTCACGTAATACTCAATACATCAGAAATGAATACTTGTCAGAAGCACTGCATATTAGATCGCCGAAAATCGGATTATTGTCGTTTTTTACTTTGATACTTCAGGGGTAAATGTCTGTTTCACTACACACAGACACAGATCTTGTATCTCCCCTTCAACATACACAGACAAAGATATTGTATTCCCTTTCCATCGCAGAACAAGCGTTTCGAAAAAAAAAATGCAACTGAAGTTCTTCGAATACTGCCGAAGGTTCACATTCCCAAGTGTCAGATCCATAGAAGAGAATGGAAACTACAAAAGGTCAAACGGTTTATTTATTTATCGATTTATTTTACAAGGAGATCATATGCTCGAGCTGATTGAAAGAGGCTGCATCTAGCTTTTCGGACTTTTTCATATGCCGTCTTTTGTTTTCATAAAAGTCTATCACCGTTGTTGAAAACAGCACCAAAGTATTTCGCCGAGATGCCTCACGAGTCCACAGGCGTCGAAGGTGCTGTCATATCAGGCCTACGCCTTCAGGTCTTTCAGCTGCTGTCTTTGGAGGATTCATATAATCCTTTATTCTCCCGATCATTTATTCATCTTATTATAATTTCTATTCTTAATTCATTGTAAATTTTAGCTAATTCATCTCTATAAAGTGCTTTTAAAAGACGGAAGAGCTGTCGTATAACTGCTCCCCCCCCCCAACCCCCCTCCACTATTATAGTTCTTTAACTATTGCAGGTCATATTGTTTTCTGTTCCATCTACCCAGACCATATTATCTTTCTCTGTTTTGTATATCCAGGCCACATATTGCCTTGTGGTTGTCTATCCAAACTACTTTACCCCCTGTTCCGTTTTCCGGGTCATGTTTTTTTTTTTTTTTTTTCATTTCTGCTCCACCAGACCCGTTTTTCCGGGTCATATTATCTCATGCTCCAATTATGCAGGCCCGTATTTATTATCTCTTCGCTTCGAATATCCAGCCTCCTGTTTTTCGTCTATCCAGGCCTTACATCCAGGTCCGTATTCATTACCTCTTCGCTTCGTATAATCAGGCTTTTGTTTTCGTCTGTCAAGGCGTCCAGATATCCAGGTCGTTTTTATTTTTATTTTTTTTATTTTTTTATTTTTTACTCGAACATTCAGACATCTGCTCCCGTCAAGTTTTATCTCTTCGCGCTAGTAGGATGGCCGTTCTGAATCCACCGGTTGTGGTGCTGGAGCTGTATGGGGCTGTATACCGCTGCCGTTGTATTGTGATCGGTTGCTACGGGCGTATATCTAACGGTTGGTATGCTTCTATCGCTCGCGGTTGCTGACACTGGCTCTAGAGGCCGGCACCAGACCATTTCCGTATCAGCGGTCAGTGCCTATTCAGGCTGGTATTCCCGCGGATCAATGGGCTGGAGTGACAGAGGCCGCAGCACTACAAGGTTGTCCTGGGCGATGTTGGGAGAGGTCATCTCTATGAATAAAACCCCAGTTTCCAGTGGTGCGGCGGATGACTACACACACAGAGGTGGATGGAGGGGGGGGGGGGGAGGGTATATTGATAGGGGAATTTGGTTGTTGTGTGGATGCCGGTGTCTGTGTGCGTGTTGGGGATGGAGTGTTGATGTTCTCGAGAAACAGTTATTTAAAATAACAACAACAACAAAAACAAAACAAAACAAAAAAACAACAACCCCCAAATCCCAAACAAACAGAAGCTGACATCTCCCGTCTGATCCACACGTCCCTCAGCCCACTTGTAAACTTATTTTGGTATGACGGAGTATGGCTGCCTAGGTGGCGGGGTAAAAACGGTCATACACGCACAAGTGCACTTGTGTTCATACGAGTGAACGTGGGAGTTGCAGCCCACGAACGAAGAAGAAGAAGAAGGTGTGACATGTGTTGTTCTTCGCTGTGAGAGCAGCCTGAATTTCACACGAAGGAATCTGTGGTGAAAACAGGATTACAATGAAGAGCAGTTGTTTTTTTCTGTTTTGTTTGTTTAGTCTGCTTTGCTATGATAAATGAACTATGTTAGATCTTGCCTCACCTGTCTACCTGTCTGTCGGTCTGTCTCTCCCCTTTTCTCATTGGGATACATCAATTTTCACTCAGTCTTTTCACTAGGAAGTGGCAGAGAGAGAGAGAGAGAGAGAGAGAGAGAGAGAGAGAGAGAGAGAGAGAGAGAGAGAGAACCAAATAAGCAGAGAAACACAGAGACCTCAACCCTCAACCTCAGGCCCATAACTACAAAGTAGTCGTTGGGGGAAGCCTGAGGACCGCAGACGCAACCTCACTTCTCCATCTGTCTCTGTCGGCAGCCGCTGGCAGCAGCTCACGTGTGTGGAGTCCGGTCCATTGTTTGATGTTCTCATACCAGTTCTTCCGCTGTCTTCTTCTTCTTCTCCCGCCCTCGGTGGTGCCTTGCATGATTGTTTTGGACAAGCTGGTGTGTCGAGTGTTGTGTCCAAACCATATCAGCTTGCGTCTCTTCACAGTTGAAAG
>NC_134876.1:52379937-52382437 GCF_041734735.1 Babylonia areolata | reverse complement strand
TGATCACATACATTCAGAGTTATCGGAAAGAGCTATAGGTACGATTGCGAAGGTCTTCTTCTTCTTCGTTCGTAGGCTGCAACTCCCACGTTCACTCGTATATTACACGAGTGGGCTTTTACATGTCTGACCATTTTTAACCCGCCATGTAGGCAGCCGTACTCCGTTTTCAGGGGTGTGCATGCTGGGTATGTAATTGTATCCATAACCCACCGTACGCTGACATGGATTACAGGATCTTACGTGCGTATTTGATCTTCTGCTTGCGTTTACACACGAAGGGGGATCAGGCACTGGCAGGTCTGCACGTATGTTGACCTGGGAGATAAGAAAAATCACCACCTTTTACCCACCAGGCGCCGTTACCGAGATTCGAACCCGGGACCCTCAGATTGAAAGTCCAATACTTTAGCCACTCGGCTGTTGCGCCCGTCAGGAGAAGGTACAATTTTGAAGCCTTTACTTTAAGTGCATGCTGCTGCACTGTGGCCGCAAACCCCTACCGGTGTGGAGAGCAAAAAAAAGTGATAATAGATCATGATTATGAATAATCCTTCATACAATGATCATCTCTGATGTCAAGAACAGTAGTACAATACAATGTTTTCAGTGTAATGCAAAACAGTAGTACACAAGGTATGAGTATCCATCTACAATGCAATAATGATGCAGTACCATGCAAAACAGTAGTGCACAGGGTATATAAGTATCCATCTGCAATACAATATGATACAGTACAATGCAAAACAGTAGTACACAAGGTATGAGTATCCATCTAGTTCAATATACTTCACTGACATCCACTAATTTAACTCAAGCACGCACGCACGCGCGAGCCACCCCCTTCACCCACAGCTCACCCTCCCCCCCCCCCCCAACCCTCCCTTATACGTGGTGGTTCGTCCGTCGGGATCGACGAGGACCATCTAGTCATCCTGGGGGTGGGTGGGTTGGGCTCTCACTCACTCACTCGCGCACACGCACGCACACACAAACACGCACACAACCCCCCCCCCCACCCCCCCCCGATATAGATACCTACACACACACACACCACACACACACACGAATGCGCAGGTACAAACCTACACAGACATGCAGAGACTACACACACACACACACACACACACACACACACACACACACACTCACTCACTCACTCACTCACTCGCGCACACGCACGCACACACGCACACACACACACACATAAACACACACAAACACACACACACATGCACTCAGACAAAGTCGGTATAGAATCAGCATAAAGTAAACTTCACAACATTTCGTGAGGGAAAGGATTCAGATAATATCCAAAGAAAGAGATAGTTTGAGAGACAGAAAGAGGGGGCCGGAGGAGAGGGAGGGGGGGGGAGGGCGAAGGAGGGGCGGACTGCGAAGGGGGAAGGGGGGGAGGTGTACCGATATCAATCCAGTCCTACACACAAGCTTGGCCAGTAGCATTTGAGCGAGAAGGAGTACACGTGAACTTGTGATGTCAGATTTAATACACCACAGAGGACAAACCTTCTTGGCGTCGCAGTGTGGGGAAATCGAAACGCACAACATTTCAGATTACAAAGTTGGGCGGGTTCATGATGGATTGTGTTTGTGCATTTGCGTCTCGGCAGGCAACGACGTCGAATCTTCAGGGAAGATGGATTTGTTTGTGGCGTTTGTCTGGTCTTCCTGACAGATATATATATATATATATATATATATATATATATATATATATAGAGAGAGAGAGAGAGAGAGAGAGAGAGGCAGAGGAGGTGGAAGGAAAGAGGGAACGAAATGACGAACGAATAATATATTCTAAGGAGATAAAGGAATAAATACAACATGCATGTTTACTTCAGGCTATCTGAACAGCCCCCCCCCCCCCCCAAAAAAAAGACGAAAAAGAAAAGAAAAATAAATATACTAGAAGGGGGGTGTGGGGGGGGGGGGGGGGGGGAGGGAGGGGAGGGGGGGGACATGAACGAACGGTACATTGCTCACTCGAAATCGTCATGACTGTCACAGGGTCAGAAGGCAGTCCATCATGACGGGGTGAGAGTGTCAGTGTGTGCGTGAGTGTGGTTGTGACTGTGGGCTGCATGTCAGTGTATCTACGGGCATAGATGCACAAAATGCGAGTCAGCCGCGTTAATGATAATAATGATTCATTTCCTTGTCACGTATGATAAGGTTCGCTGAATATGACCACGTTATGCCAATGTCTTTTTCAAACACACACCACACTGCACTGACAGACGCACACCTGTCAAGAAACTCACCCCGGACATTTCGTCACATTTGTCAAACGTTTTAACGAACAAGGTTATGTCGAAGGTCAAGCTCCCACCATGCACATAATTCATTGTAACTTGTAAAACTGAATTACGTTTCCTGGATTACTATGTAAGGAAAGGGGAACAATGCTGGAAGATAATTAGGGAAAATTACGGGGGCTGGGGCTAGAGCTGGGGACTTGGAGTATGACATGGGATATATA
>NC_134876.1:52364937-52374937 GCF_041734735.1 Babylonia areolata | reverse complement strand
TTTCATTGGATGTGCTTGCTGTTAGCAATGTGTTTCGACATGAAGCAGAGTTATATAGGTCCTGCAAGCGAGCGGATCGATCATAAATGTCACAACCCTGCTCTTGTATGTATGAACGTTGTGTCTGATGTTGTTATTGTTGTTGTTGTATGTGGCGGGTGATTCTCTGTGTGTGTGTGTGTGTGTGTGTGTGGAGGGGGTAATGGTGCGTCACTGTCTGTCCGTCTGTCTCTTCCCTTCTTCCCTCTTTCTTATACTTTGTCTATGTCTATTGTCTCCCCCTCTCTCTCCCCCTTCGCCTCCGTCCCTCTGTGTGTATGTCTCTGTGTGTCTCCATCTACTCCTCTTTCCCTCTCTCTCTGTGAGCTTCTCAGTACGAGAGAGAATTATGCTGTATAGAAAGGATAACAAAATGAAGAAACTCTTTACATATAAAAAACTTACATATATACCCATTTTCTTCCAGCCCCCTCTCTCACCCCCTTCCTGTCTGTCTGCACAGGAGTTTAGCTGAATCATCATTGATTGTTCATTCTAAATAGCAATGCAGACATAACACTGACGTATGTTAAAAGTTTTGAGGCCAAGGCTTCTCTTTTCAGGACTGTACTTTCAAACCGTCTACCTCAGAGATTCATTATTAAGCATTTTATTAAAAACAAATTATTTAGATATCTTACAATCTCTTCGAAGAAACTGAATGTTTTTGTGGTCCTGTAAAATTACTGGAAAAGTAGGAATAGAGGGCTGTCTCTGTATGTTGCTGTGGTCCTTTAAAAAGACTTAGAAGCTAGGAAAAGACTTGAAGGCACTGCATATGCTTTTGTGGTCCTGTAAAAAAAAGACTTAGAAGCTAGGAAAAGACTTGAAGGCACTGCATATGCTTTTGTGGTCTTGTAAAAAAAAGATTTGGAAGCTAGGAAAAGACTTGATGGCTCTCTCTATATGTTTCTGTGGTCAAGCGCGTTGGGTTACGCTACTGGTCAGGCATCTGCTTGGCAGATGTGGTGTAGCGTATATGGATATGTCCGAACGCAGTGACGCCTCCTTGAGCTACTGAAACTGAAACTGTGGTCATTTCAAATATTTGGAAACAAGGAAAAGACTTGGCTCTCTAAATAATGTGTTTCTATGGTCCTTTAAAAAGACGTGGAAACTAGGAAAAGATTTGAAGGCACAATATATGTTTGCGTGGTTCTGTAAAAAGACTTGAAAACTATGAAAAGACTTGAAGGCACTATTATTATATGTATGTGTGATCCTGAAAAATGACTTGGAAACTAGGAAAAGACTTGGAGGCGCTATATATATTTGTGTGGTCCTGTAAAAGGACTTGGAAACTAGGAAAAGACTTGAAGGCACCACGCAGACAGTCTCTAATGCAACAGGCCAGGGTTCTGGCACAGACAACAGTCAACTTCGCCAAAGTTCTGTACTGGTTGAGCCATTTTCCTATCTTCTTCATCATGGCTCAAAGTCACCACAATCAATATGCTGATCACTCTGGCACCTTCACTGCTTAGCAAAGGTACCGGATAGTTGTCTGTCTCCACCATCATCCCTCTCTCTTACACTTTGCCTGTGTCTATTGTCTCTCCCTCTCCGAAATCAGGAATGGCCTTTGAAACGGAAGAGAAAGAGGTAGATAGAACATACGGTTTGTACATGCATGTGCGAGACTTCACAAGTGTGTGTGTGTGTGTGTGTGTGTGTGTGTGTGTGTGTGTGTGTGTGTGTGTGTGTGTGTGTGCGTGCGTGCGTGCGTGCGTGTGTGTGTGTGTGTGTGTGTGTGTGTGCAGAAAAAGGGAGAGAGGTATTCAGACATTGTGTGTATGCGTACAGACACACTCATATGCACACATACGGAGGGAGAGAGTGGGGCAGAGAAAGAGATACAAAGAGAGAGCGAGAGAGATAGAGAGAGAGAAAGAGAGACGAAGACAGTATGGAAAAATAGAGACCTTCAGGCAGACAGGCAGACAGACCGACACACAGTCAGATTGTAAAATATTCCTCAGAGACCCAACAACACGTTAGTGAACAAAATTAATTTCGTGCCATTTCGTAAACAAAAGTAAGCCAAACATTCTCTCAGCACGATTGAAATTGAAAAAAAACAAAGGAAGAAAACCTGAAAAGATCAGGAAGCTAGCTTACCACGTAGCAACGTGTTTCTAGCCTTTGTGAGACGATCGATATTCTCTCTCTGCAAGAAATTCAATGGGAACTTTCTCGCCGTTGCTGTCACATGAAGCATCTTGAAGAAAAGGAGAAAACTGTTGTGCTGGATTTGTTTTGTTTTGTTTGCCTTTGTTTTGTTTTGCGCAGCTTTCCATTTCCACACAGGTTTTCGAGAGTGTTAATAATGTCGTCTGGTGCAGACGCCCGACATGTGACTTTTTACCCAAATCGACTTGGTTTCTTGGTTTAGACCTACATGTTTTGTTGTGCGTGTTTTTCTTTCTTCTTTCTTTCTCTCTGTCGCTATTTCTTTATATATATATATATATATATATATATATATATATATATATATATATATATATATATATATAATGTAATTCTGCTTTATTTCTTATTTTAGTTGTGCACCAATTTGTACCTGTACGAGGGTTCACAAGTGTGTAGGCCTGAGTGAGTGAGTGAGTGAGTGAGTGTGTGTGTGTGTGTGTGTGTGTGTGTGTGTGTGTGTGTGTGTGTGTGTGTCTGTGTCTGTGTGTCTGTGTGTGTCTGTGTCATTGTGTCTGTGTCTGTGTGTGTATGTGTGCAAGACAGAGAGACAGACAGACACATACACAGAGAGACGGAGACAGACAGACAGACAGACAGACAGAGCACAGAGACAGAAAGACAGTGAGAGACAGAGAGAGGTAGATGCGAAATTGATCAGAAACAACGACGAACCACATACTAGATCCAGCTTCAACTACGTACGAAAAAAAACCACCCGAAAAGAAAGAAAAAAACACAAAAAACACACACATGCAAAGAAAAGAAAAGAATGGACAGAGAGCAAAGATCAGAAATTGTAAATGAAATGCCAGTTTCAGGTTCAGTTCTGAGTTTCAAACAAGGAGGCGTGAAAGTGGTTGGACTGATCCATAATTTGCTACACTACATCTGCTTAAAAGATAGATAAATAGAAAGAAAGAAAAGAAAGAAGAAGAAAGAATAAAGAAAGAAAACCAAAACAACAACGAAACGGCACTTCTCATGCTTTGAGAGCCTATCAAAAGCGGAAGGGATGAAAAATATGTTGTGAAAAGTATGCAGCTTATTCTGTTTTTGTTTTTGTTTGTTTGTCGTTATTGTTCGACTATTGTCGTCATGTTCATGTGTGTGTGTGTGTGTGTGTGTGTGTGTGTGTGTGTGTGTGTGTGTGTGTGCGTGTGTGTGTGTGCGTGCGCGTGCGCGTGCACGCGTGTGTGTGCGTGTGTATGTGTGTGTGTGTGTGTGTGTGTGTGCGCGTGCGTGTGTGTGTGTCTCAAATGTGGGCTGGGAGATTGTGTAGTGAGTGAAGAGCCTTTGGATGCACACACAATCTCCAAAGTGTGCTGTGTTAAAACAACAACAACACCAACAACAACCAACAACCAACTAAATGAATGAGTGATTAAAAGATAGAAAGAAAAAGGAAAGAAGTAAAGAAATGAGGGGGGAAAAAAGACACCAAATACAAACAAGATATTCAATCGCGATGGTTATTCAAACTTGGTTGCCAAGCATCACTACGTCTTCTTCAGTTTGATCTCGAGGGAGAAAAACAAAAACAAGACAAAAGTAAAACTGGAATAGGCCTCGGCAGTTGATCCGGTTGAAACCTTCGTTTCCCTCTGCTTGACTATATTCCATGTCTGTCCGTCTGTTTGTGTGTGTGCGTGTGTGTGTGTGTGTGTGTGTGTGTGTGTGTGTGTGTGTGTGTGTGTGTGTGTGTGTGTGTGTGTGTGTGTGTGTGTGTGTGTGTGTGTGTGTGTGTGTGTGTGTGAGAGAGAGAGAGAGAGAGAGAGAGAACGTGCTTGGTTGGAAATGTGTGCAGTGTGGTGGTATTTGTCAATGTGTATTTGCGTGTCCAAACTTGCATGAGACAGAAAAAAAGAGACAGAGAGAGGGGGGGAGTGAAAGAGACAGAAACACAGAACAAAGAGACAGAGAGATAGAGACAGAGACAGAGATAGAGAAGATCGAAATTAAATAGAAAGACAGAGAGTGAAACAGAGACACAGAACAAAGGGACAAAGAGAGAGAGAGATAGAGACAGAGGCAGAGACATAGAGACAGAGATAGAGCAGATCGAAATTAAATAGAAAGACACACAGAGAGAAAGGCAGATACAGACACACACAGAAGGAAGAGAGCGAAATAATGTTTCACTGGAGTTACGAAATAATTTGTCAAATGCTCTTTTTCTATCCAGCCATGGCCTTGGGCGCACGAGATAAGCGCTATGCCACTTTGATATTTTCTTTGTGAAAGATTCAATGATCCATACACAATTATTTGTATTTTGGGTGTGGTGTGGTGGCTAGGGGTGGTGGTGGTGATGGAAGAGGAACTGGAAAAAGGGTATTTGCATTTAAGTTATTAACCAAACAATCGAACGAGAGAGAGACAGATACACACACACACACACACACACACACACACACACACACACACACACACACACACAGAGGGGAGGGGGGGAGACTGGAAAAAGGGATATGTGCATTTAAGTCTTTATCCAAACAATCGAACACAATAAAAAGAGAGAGAGTGAAGGAGACAGAGTGAAAGAGAGAGACGGACAGACAGACAGACAGATAAACAGACAAGACAGACAGAGAGAGACAGACAGACAAAGAGAGAGAGCAAGAGAGAGACAGACAGACACACACACACACACACACACACACACACAGAAGGGAGACTGGAAAAAGGAAACTTCATTTAAATCACAAACCAATCGCCACGAAAGAGACAGACAGACAGACAGACACACACACACACACACACACACACACCCACACACACACACACAGTCATTCTCCCCCCCCACCCCTCCTGTACACCCCCCTTACTCCCCCCCCTCCTCCAATGTCAATCGTGAAAAAAACAACAATAAGGAAACAGACGCGAATCACAACGCAAATCAAACGATTATATATATATATATATATATATATATATATATGTATATATATATATATTGATTTAGACAGGTTTATAACCATGGTCCAACGTACAAGGTTGTCTCGTGAAACTAAACCTTTTGGCAATCCAACATATCCCAGTGGTCACATTGCCACGTCATCTCGACTCAAGGCCATCAACAATTAATCAGGACCAGATCCATGTGTGTTTGTTTTAATACATGAATATGGAAAAATCTGCGTTAGAATCGTGGTGGTGATGCGATTTGTCCTTTCGGATGAGAAAAGGACACTGAATTGATTTGTGATCGTGTTATTAAATAAAGCGAAAACAGATAGCTTGTTGACAGTCTTCCCTGCTCCCCGACACCGCCCGTCCCACGTCTGGATTGCCACACAGAATATCTCTTTTGGGTCAGACTGCCCTTTTGTTGGCAAGAAGACACGTGATCGAGTCAATTAGAGCTCACGTGCGCCATTGTCATTCTATAATTTCAATCGATACTCCCTGCGTGCTGGTATTGGAACTCACACGCACGCACACACACATACACACACACACACACACACACACACACACACACACACACGCACGTAAACATATATATATACACACATGCACATAAACACACACATTGTTGAAACGCAAAGTCACAAAGATGCAAGCACAAATACGCACAAGTACGTTGGTGCACAGGTACACAAAGAGCCAAGAGACAGGACTGACAGACACACGAACACACAGGCGCATGGAGAAACCACAGACAGACAGTACGACAGACAGAGAGAGATTCAGGGTAACCGAGAGAGAGAGTGAGAGAGAGAGAGAGAGAGAGAGAGAGTGTGTTCAACATACCCAGCCAATACAATTTGAGAGGCAGACTCGTATGTAATGTAGATGGGGAAGCAGAAGAGACTGCAGAGATCATAGGAAGGGTGAGGGAAGGGGGTGTTGGGGGGGGGGGGGGGGGGGGGGGGGGGGGGGCAGGGGGGCACGTCAGAAAGAGAAAGAGAAAGCAAAGAGGAAGCCAGGAGGTCTGATGCCTGTGATTGAGGGAAGGGAGGGGCAGGGTTAAATGCCTGTGGTTAGATCAGATGACCGTATGATGTGGGGGAAGATGGAGGAATCTGCTTGCCCTTCAGGAAAGGACAGGACAGGACAGGACAGGACGGGACAGGACGGGACAGGGCAGGGCAGGGCAGGGCAGGGCAGGGCAGGGCAGGGAGGGAGTGACGACATCCCTACTGCCTGCCCTGTCAGCATGAACTCTTCCTGAAGTGCAGAAAATGAACATCTGAACACGGTTTCTATTTTGGACATGTCTCCAAAGTAATTATTTGTTTTTTTGAGCTTCTTGTTGTTGTTCTTTATTGTTCTTCTCGATCTTGTACGTATTCTTCTTCTTGCTCCTCTTGTTTTTCTTCCTCCTCTTCCTAATATAACTATCATTATTATCATTATTTCATTATTATTGTCGTCTTCGTCATGTTCATCATCATCATTTCCATCGTCTTCTTCATCATCATCTCAATTGTACAGATGGTAATAGAAGTGTCAGTATGATACAGTGGCCTTTATACTACCAGCGTCGAAGGCACACATACATGTAGTGAGAATTGGGGGCTCAACCTTTCCCCGAGGAGAGGAGAGCAGACGAGTGTTACCATGATGCTGGCTGATAACCGATAGCTTGCACCATCAGAAGAGCGCCTTGCTGTCGAGCATCTCTGATTTCAGCTCTCGGGGGTTGTCTGGCTTATCTCGTCCTCAGCTCCTGGTCCGATGTCCCGCACTGGGAGCTCGGGAGTGGGTGGCGATTGGCGATGGTGGGGATGGGTGGGGGTGGGGGGAAGGGGGTGTTAGAGGGAGGCAGGGGGGACGTCAGAAAGAGAGGGAGAGAAAGTAAAGAGGAAACCAGGAGGTCTAATGTCTTTGATTGAAGGAAGTGAAGGGCAAGTTAAACGCCTGTGGTTAGATCAGATGACTGTGTGATGCGGATAGGATGGAGAAAACTGTTTGCAGTACAGTACAGCAGTACAGTACAGTACAGTACAGTACAGTACAGTACAGTACAGTACATGAAGGGAGTGAGCACATCCAACCTGCCTGCCTTGTTACCATCGGTCCTTTGTGAAGTGCAGAATGGAAATCCGAACACGGTTTCAGTTCTGGACCTGTCTTGGTTGGTAGAAATTCTTTTCATCTTCTTGTTCTTGTTCATCTTGTTCTTGTTGTTCGTCGTCTTCTTGTTCTTCTTGTTGTTGTTTTTCATGTTCTCGTTCTTGTTGTTGTTGTTGTTGTTGTTGTTGTTGTTCTTCTTCTTCTTCATGCATTTCTTCTTGTTGTTCTTTTCGTTCTTGATCCTCTTGATCTTATTCTTGTTTTTCTTGTTCTTGTTCTTATCGCCGTCGTCATCATTTCCATCATCAACATCACCTAATCCGTAGAGATAGTACCATGGTAATAGAATTGTCAGTAAACACAGAGGCCCAAAAGTAATAGAAGTGTCAGTATAACACGGAGGCCAGTTTATTATCAGACAGTCTCAGACACTCAGAGAGAATTGGACATGCATACATACATGACGGGGGTCAACATTTCCCGAATGGAGGAGACGAGTGTTACCATGTTGTTGGCTGACAACGGATACCTCGCACTACCAGAAGAGCGCCTTGCCGTCGAGTATCTTCAATTTCAGCTCTTGGGGGTTGGCCGGCTGGGTTATCTCGCCCTGATGTTTGGAACTCAGGCCCTGTCCCACCATTATTATTATTATTATTATGAGCATTTACGCCTGATCTTGAAAATAATCCCTGTGCGTTTACAAATAGAACACATATGTAAACATCAATAAAGAAGAATAAAACACAAGATACCAAACATTATTAAGAATCATTCATCCCCCCCCCACCACACACACACCCACAATACACAAGCACACGCGCACGCACACACACACAAGTCATAGCACACAATCATAAATAGTACACAGTCAAAAATACAACCAACAAATTTTGAAACTATCAAAACTCACTCACTCACTAATAGTCATTTTAGCACATACTGGAAAGGGATGAGCTGTTGAGAATTCTTCATGAGTTCTTCAGGAAGTGAAAAGGTGAGTCTTTAGACTGGATTTGAAAGATTGCAGCGAAGATGAGTGACGGAGAGGCTGAGGAAGTTGATTCCAAAGAAAGGGGCCTTGGTGTGAAAACCTGCGTTGGCCATACGTTTTGGTTCGAGCAGGGGGGGATCCTAAGCATGCGGGTGTCAGAAGAAGAGCGGAGTTGGCGTGAGGGTTGGTGTTGGATGAATGAGATCAGAAAGATACTGTGGACCAGAAGCCTCAATGGATTTGAAACGAAGAGACACGACTTTGTAAATATTTCCACCACCGCCATAAATGGAGGCAGATGTTGATGTGTTCAGCAGTACAGTGTCTCTCAACAACCAATCCTGGTTACAACACCAGTGACAATGACATTGACTGCTTCTGGTCCGTCTTCATCGTCGTCTCGTCTTCGTTCGTGGGCTGCAACTCCCACGTTCACTCGTATGTACACGGGTGGGCTTTTACGTGTATGACCGTTTTTACCCCGCCATGTAAGCAGCCGTACACCGTTTTCGGGGGTGTGCATGCTGAGTATGTTCTTGTTTCCATAACCCACCGAACGCTGACATGGATTACAGGATCTTTGGCGTGCGTATTTGATCTTCTGCTTGCGTATACACACGAAGGAGGTTCAAGCACTAGCAGGTCTGCACATATGTTAACCTGGGAGATAGGAAAAATCTTCCCCCTTCCCTCTAGGCGCCGTTACCGAGATTCGAACCCGGGACCCTCAGGTTGAAAGTCCAACGCTTTAACCACTCGGCTAGTGCGCCCGCTTCTGGTCCATTGTCCTGCACTGGAGCTCGGTAGTGGGGGTGGCGATTGGGAATTGCGTGAGGGTGGGGTCGGGTGATGGTGGTGGAGATGGTTGGGGCGGTTTATGTGTGTGTGGGTGGGTGGTGGTGGTGGTGGTTGGGAGGGGGGGGGGGGGGAGGGGTGAGGGGTGAGGGGGGGAGGTGCTCGTGGCTCGGGTTTTTAATCCCTTGACTGCTGAACCTTGGAGAAATGAGATCAGTGTGATGTGAGTTTGAATCACTACCACCAGCTGTGTATTCATCCATGGTGTGATTGATTTGTTTTGCTGAAAAGTGATCAGTTTGATGTTAATTTGAATTACTACCACCATCTGTGGATTCATCAATGGTGTGACTGATTTTTTTTATACTGAAAAGTGATCAGTGTGATGCGAATTTGAATTACTACCACCATCTGTGGATTCATCAATGGTGTGATTGATTTTTTTATGCATATATACTGAAAAGTGATCAGTGTGATGTGAGTTTGAATTACTACCACCATCTGTGTATTCATCGATGGTGTGATTGATTTTACTGTAAAGTCATGCAGCCCTCTAGAGGAAGACGTCCAGACAGACATAGGACAGTGACTGACAGCCTGACCTGGAAGCTCTGTCGTATCTCAGTGACTCAGAGCACTTCACTGACTTGACTGACGAGTTGACTGGTTGGCAAACATGTTAAAAAAGCAACAACGTTATGATAGAACTAGCAGTTTTTCATCCAATTTTCATGAAACATGGTATACCGTATTGTCATTTGTTTTGGCCAGAACAGCAGTAGTTTGTATGAATTTACATGTCAAACGTCATGATTACGTCTCTCTCTCTCTCTCTCTCTCTGTCAGATTATCTATTTTGCAGTCCCCCCCCCCAACCCACCCGTGATTTATTGAATTATGTATCACACGTGAGACCTTGAATACCTTGCCTCTCTTGTTTTTAGTTTAAACGAGTATTGG
>NC_134876.1:52349937-52359937 GCF_041734735.1 Babylonia areolata | reverse complement strand
TACGATATAATCTTGGAGAAAAATGAAATTTTTGACATGAAAGCTTTTATGAAATGGGAAAATAGGTTAGGTACACAGACTGACTGGAAGAAAACATTGAAAAAGATAAATAGAATCAAAGAAATAAAAATGAAATGGTTTCAGCTTAGAATATGTCATGGAATTTTAGTATCAAATATCATCCTAAAAAACATGGGTGTAGTTGACGATGACAAATGCAATTTCTGTTATATTGAAAAAGACACAGTGCAACATTATTTATGGTTTTGTCCAGTTACGCAAACCTTTTGGCAGGACTTTAATAAGCTATTGAGAGAGAAATGTGAAAACTGTGAACGACTGTCATTGAACTTTGAATTGGCATTGTTTGGAACTGATGATAAAAATACAATGGATGATACTTTAGATTTAATGTTATTATGGGCAAAATTTTTTATACACAGGAGTAGAATCAATCAAATAAAACCAACTCTGCAAGCATTCCTGCTTGACCTCAAGTATAGATACAAGTTAGAAAAGCATATACACACAATGGAAATGAATTACTGTGATTTTGTTAAAAAATGGCTACCATACTCTGTGTTGGTAATAGAACATTGAGTAAAATGAAAACTGCCATCATAATACAGTATATGAATGATGCATGTTTGATAGAATTTTTAACAATATCAGAAATGAGTATACTGCAAAATTTGACATGTTTGTACATCAATTTTTGATAAAAGAAGTAAGCTGCCACAGGTAATGGATAACATAATTATAATAATCCTCTAATAACACACTTTATAAAAACAACAACAAAAAACAAAAAAAACAACAACAACTGGTGCTCCTTGAAACTATTTCAATATGTATACATGCCATGATGTGACATTTGGTATCTTGTTTATCTTGTTCTTTATTATTTGTTATTGTTCTTCATCTTATTATTACTATTATAAGTATTATCATATTGAAAAAACCCTTGTATCTCAACAGATTAATGATTTTTTTCTTCTTCTTTTTTTTCGATGATCATTGATGGACCAAATGTTTTGCTATGTGAATGTTGAATCAGATTGATGTCGTGAAAAGTCAAAATATAACCTTGTGTACAAGGGAAAAAAAAGAAAAAAAAAAGAAAGAAAAAAAAGACAATAACAGGAATCAAACATCCATGATATATAAACGTTGAATACCTATATATCCAGAATGTCAACTCTTTTTAGAGATTGATTGAATGAATAAATTTTACTTTAATAGGTAACAGAATAAGCAAAGAATGCATATTTCATCCAGCCTTCGAAAGGGAAAAATGGAAGAAAAGAAGAGAGAGAGAGAGAGAGAGAGAGAGAGAGAGAGGTACTGGAATATAGTACCATCAGTATACGGTATATAATATAGAGAATACAGTATGTGACATCATTTTAAAGCAGAATTAGCAAAGAGAGAGAGAGAGAGAGAGGGGGGGGGGGGGGGTGGAGAGAGAGAGGGACAGACAGGCAGATAGAAAGAGACAGAGACGAAGAAAAGAGAGACAGAAAGAAAGCGAAACAAACTCATACACATATGATTCATTGCTTCAAGGCCACAAAACACACCTTACAGATTTCGCCATAAATACGAGCGTCCATACAACTATTTTCGCAGCTTTATAAGTAAAGGAACGAAGACAATACCGCCTCTCTGACATTAAAAGTGATATATAAGCTAGATATACCATGCCAGGTTGCAAATAGAACAATCGTCAGTAGACACTATCGATAAACAGAAACCGAGACAGAGTGAGAGGAGGTTAAAAGATGAAAGCTAAAAAATTGCCATAGCTTTTTGCAGCCATCAGGGAACTGAATCTATATCCACTGTGTCTCTTTGCCTGGCCCAGCACTCAGCATACATCACAGATTGACATAAGTTTACAGTTGGGCCAACAGCAAAGTGAGAGCTGTATTATTAATGGTTTCTCTGTTGCAGTGGGAACTCATTTACAGCTTTAGTCTTTTGTGAGGGGCTATGACTCTCAAACTAGGAGTCAAAATTGCACTGGCTCTTAGTGCTGCAGCCTCTGGGGGCTAGTTTGCCTTTGGGAACCATCCCCAACGCCGACTGTCCTGAAACCCTCTTGGCGGAGAGAGTGGGGATTTAACTTGGGCAAGACACACTCCACTATAATCAAATTCTAGCCCAGATAGTCGGGACAGCAGTTGCCTCCTCTGCTGTTCTGATGGTCATAGTCGGACACGATTGAGTATCATACGTACTCGGCATTTGAAAGCGGAACCAGTCATCTCCTTCCGTCGTTTTAACAACCTTCCTTATTGAAGTAAGGTACCTCCTGTTCACACCTGGGTAGCGTGAGGAAAATCGGAGTGTAGTGCTTTTCTAAAGAACACAACTCCATGCCGAAGTGGGGTCCGGAATCACGTTCACTGGTGCACACTGGATTAGAAGTCAAACACCCAACCGATCCTGCCTAGGCGCAACGGAATGAAAGACGAAGGGAGGTAATTAAACGAGTGCCCACAAAAGAACAGGAAAACAGTTTCGGTGGAGTCTCTCTCTCTCTCTCTCTCTCTCTCTCTCTCTCTCTCTCTCTCTCTCTCTCTCTCTCTCTCTCTCTCTCTCTCTCTCTCAGGTTGAAATATTGTATAAATAGTTCCAACTCATACTTGACACGGGATCAGCAATGTGCAAGTATTTTGAATGGTGGACTCGACAGTAAACTAAATCTTTCAAAGTTTCTTTTTCTGGCTTTTAAACGCAGAGACTTAATGAATCATGAATCATTACCAACAACTAGTTAAGGTACGAAAATATTTAATTATGTTTTGCCATTGCCTTTTTCAAGTGTCTTCTCACAAGGATGGTCTCTAGCTGATACAGTGGGGACGAAAGATTTATTTATTCATTTATTTGTTTATCTGTTTACCTGTCTGTTATTTATCTACTTATTTGTGTGCCTTGTGTAGGTTTCTTTATGTATATTATGTTTGCAACGGGTCACAGGCCTATACGCAATTAAAACATTTGTTCTTGTTCTTGTTGTTCTCTCTCTCTCTCTCTCTCTCTCTCTTGTTTTGTGAGGACTGCCCTATAAACAAATAAACGATGATAACAAGCGCTGATAGCACGGCCCGCATATATATTGCATGAATGAAAAATTCCACTTCGTGGTTCGGCACCAGACGTTAATGACCTTTATTTTTGGCACTTGTTGTCTCTGGGTCGTGTGTGTGTGTGTGTGTGTGTGTGTGTGTGTGTGTGTGTGTGTGTGTGTGTGTGTGTGTGTGTGTGTGTGTGTGAATACGCATTCGAATACCAATGTTTTATTGATAAGGCCTTTGGCCCGTATCAGTGGAGGTTGAGTTGTTATAGTCGATGAAAATCGGTTCCAGATGTGAAAGTTGTTTTGGCAACGAAAAATGATTTTTTTTTACAAAGATCGGGATTTAACACACATGTAAAACACACAATCATATAACTATCTAAAACATACCATAAAGTTGATAACTGGCTCATTTGTAATGCTTTTATGATCATAGTCAGGTTCTTGATAAGTGTACTCTTTTCCTTGCAGAAAGAATGGACAATTTAAAGCTTGGTGGATTATTTCAGGATTTGTTTCTGAGTTCTTAATAATGAGGACAAACCAGTACGAAATGCACTTCATTTTCTTGAACGGAACAACAAAACAGGCAGCTTTAGACTCCACCGAACGACGGGCACAATAGCCGAATGGTTAAAGCGTTGGACTTTCAATCTGAAGGTCCCGGGTTCGCATCTCAGTAACGGCGCCTAGTGGGTAAAGGGTGGAGATTTTTCCGATCTCCCAGTTCAACATATTATGTGCAAACCTACTTGTGACTGAACCCCCTTCGTGTGTATACGCACGCAGAAGATCAAATACGCACGTTAAAGGTCCTGTAATCCATTCAGCGTTCGGTGGGTTATGGAAACAATACCATACCCAGCATGCATACTCCGAAAACGGAGTATGGCTGCCTACATGATGGGGTAAAAACGGTCATACACGTAAAAGTCCACTCGTGTACATACGAGTGGGAGTTGCAACCCACGAATGAAGAAGAAGAAGAAGCAGTAGAGTCCACTTAACATTCTGACAGTAGCGAAAGCGGTGTGGTTTCAAAGGGGATGCACCCAGTCCAAACATTATCAATGCTTTTTGCACCTTGTCATGATGAGAGAGAGAGAGAGAGAGAGAGAGAGAGAGAGAGAGTGCGAAGAAGAAGAACCACCACTACCACCACCACAACAATAACAACAACAAAACCTCATTAAGAACAACAACCAAAAAAAAAAAAAAAAAAAAAAAGGAAGAGAGAGAGAGAAAAAAAAGAAGAAAGAATAAGACCAAAACCAAGAAGACGAATTTTCTTCGAGCTTTGACTTTCTTCCTCCACCCCGCAGCCCTCCTCCCCTCCCCACACCCCCACCCCTCCTTCTATGTCCTGAATAACGTGGGAAAGATCATGGAAGATGACCTTTGCCGTCTGTGAAAAAAAAAAAAATCTGTATTCCAAATCACGCTGCCAATAAATCTCTGGCATGTCATGAGCCCACCCAGCCAACCAATAGTGCTGACTCAGGCCTGCTGTCCTGACAGGGAAATAAAAGAAAGGCTGAAAAGAGCACCGTGAAAAGGTGACCTCCACATGCAATGGATGGTTTTCATATGGTTTATTGATAACCGATTTCTTTCTATACACATGTCGAATCAACAAAGTAAGGCAAACACAGCAGTAAAATGTTTTCAGAGATTATCTCAAACAGGCATATGAAGTCGACTTGTATGTTTTTTTTTATTCTATTAAAACACACACACACACACACACACACACACACACACACACACACACACACACACAAACAAGACTATGCAGTATAACATTTTTTTAACTGAAGAGGGCACCATCCGTATGCATTGTACTTGACTAAGCATCGTAACACCAAATGGAATCGATGTGTTGATGAGTATTTATTGGTCTGCCTATGTTCTTTTAATGAGGGGGAAGGTGGCAGAATAATTCACACGCTTATCTGTCAATACAGTGTCCGTGAGGGTGTGGGTTCGAATCCCGCTCTCGCCTTTTCTCCGAGGTTTGACTGAAAAATCAAACTGAGCGTGTAGTCATTTCGGTGAGACGAAAAACCTCGGTCGCGTGAGCAGCGCGCTCTTGGTGCACTGAAAAAAGATTCAAGGGCAACGAAAGTGTTGCCCTCTGGCAAAGTTCTGAAGAGGAAATAATCTAATCACAAATATATAACTATGCACGCACGCAAGGCCTAAGCGCCTTTAGGTTATGCTTCTGGCCAGGCATCTGCTTAGCAGATCTGGAGTAGCGCATATATATATATATATATATATATATATATATGGATTTGTCCGAACGCTGTGATGGATCCTTGTGAAACTGAAACTGTCCCAAGAACGAACAATCTGAAATGAGCACAAAAAATATGATCTCCACCTGTTCATAAACTGTTTTTTTCTTCTTCTCTCATTCGTTTTGTAAATAATAAACTGACCTATAGTGACATGCAGGAAGCGTAGTTTATTTTGATTCCTTATAAACAAACATGCAACATATCGAACTGTGACATAAGAAACTTCAGGGCCAATATCAAAAACAAATCTTACTTATTCCGAAACAGGTCTGAAGGGATTTTGTGTGTGTGTGTGTGTGTGTGTGTGTGTGTGTGTGTGTGTGTGTGTGTGTGTGTGTGTGTGTGTGTGTGTGTGTGTGTGTGTGTGTGTGTGTGTGTGTGTGTGTGTCTTCCCTTCTCTGTCTGTCTGTCTGTCTCTCTCTGTGTATCTCTCTCTCTCTCTCTCCCCCCCCCCCCTACTTTCTATCGGTTGCATGTGGTTTGATGGAAAGGATCAACTCGCGTCTCTACATTATTCATCACTGCTCTATTTTCGTCTTTTACTTGGGTTGTTGAATGTTAAAGAACCGGGAATCTCCCTCATTCGCTCTCTCAGTATCTCTTACACTTTCTCTTTCTCTGTCTGTCTGTCTGTATGTAGATTTGTAGAGCTGTGTCGGTGTATGCATGTGCACATATTGAGAATTGGGTAGGTGGGAGTTCCATAGAACAAAATGTGTGTGTATGAGAGAGTGAGTGAGAGACAGGGAGAGAAACACACACACACACACACACACACACACACACACACACACACACACACACACAGAGAGAGAGAGAGAGAGAGAGAGAGAGTGTGTGTGTGTGTGTGTGTTTGTGTGTGTGTGTGTGACACAGACAGACAGACAGACACAGACAGACACAGACACAGACAGACAGACAGACAGAGAAGGAGAGGAGAAAAAGTCAGAGCAATGGAAGGAAGAAGAGTCAGAAGAAGAAAAAAAAAGTAACGACGCCGATAAAAAAGAGAGAGATATAACAAAGATTCTGAGATGCCAAAGAGATATCAACTTACAACACGAAAACACACAAAACGCAGCCAGAAAAAAACAACAACAAAAAACACACACTACGTTGTGAGCAGCCGCTGCAGATGAACCATCGCGTGAAGATGTTTAAGATCTTTCAATTGGAAATTAATGCCTGTATACCAAAGTCGATATGTTGTGTGTGAGTGTTTTTTTCCCCCATTGTATGATGTGTGTTTTTTTTTTTTTTTTTTTTTATATTGAATCCAGCGTCTCATTATTTTATACGTGTGTTCAACATAATTAATGGAACATGCATAAAAGAAGTGTGTGTGTGTGTGTGTGTGTAAGTGCGTGCCTAAGTATATATGTGTGCGTGCGCGCGTATGTGTGTGCGTGTGCGTGCGTGCGTGCGTGCCTCTGTGCCTGTGTGTGTTATTGCCTGCTTTGTGTTTGAAGTGTAGTGTTATTGTATAAAGTGCTTTGAGAAGTTTGAAAGCGCTGTACAAATGAAATCTTCTTCTTCTCCCTCTCCCTCTTCCTCCTCCTCTTCTTCTTCTTCTTCTTCTGCTTTTTATAAGGGGCTTGGCTTTGACTCTGCAGTGGGTTTCTGTGTTGTGTGCAGTAGTTTACTGCCCTGTTTGTAATCTGTATGTCTGTATCACATGCTTCAACTATACTATTAAACTCTCTGTGATGTGAGATAATGAAGTGATTTTTATTCTGGTTCTGCAGGGAAGCGCACAACACGGAGAAATGAAATTCGACAGAACGAAAGGAAGAACAGGAAAAGAAAGAAAGAAAGACAGACAGAAAGAAAAAAATAACCAATGTGTATCATGTTTCCGCCTCGTTGTACTGACAGTAATTCAGCATCAGCCCACAATGGCGGGGGAAAAACGGCCATACACATAAAAGCCCACTCGTGTACTTACGAGTGAACGTGGGAGTTGCAGCCCACGAACGAAGAAGAAGAAGAAGAAGAAGAAGAAGCCCACAAAAACGAGGGAGAGGGAGGGGGATCAGAGAGAGAGAGAGAGAGAGAGAGAGAGAGAGACAGACAGACAGACAGACAGATAGACAGACAGACACAGACACACAGACACAGACACACACACACACACACAGACACACACACACACACACACACACACACACACACACACACACACACACACACAGAATGAGAGAGAGAGAGGGAGAGATGTCCAAAATACGGGACACACACAAACACACACACACACAAACACACACACACACACACACACACACACACACACACACACACACACACACACACACACACACACACACACACACACACACACACACACCTTTCTTGAAGCACACATTGCCTGTCTATTCAGAATATGAGAAACTACCATTATTTCTGTCTGTACTGTGCTCGGAAAATCGAGCCTTGTCAGTTCAGATTTCACGTCACATTTTCCACACTGAAAGACATGACTGCAATCAATGGATGAGTCAGATACAAGAAGGTCTACTACGTTTTGCGGAAAAAAAGAAGAAAAAAAGAAGGAACAAGAATATGACTGTATATGACCGTAGAAATATTTTTGGTTTCTTTTTGAAACTTGCGCACTCCAGAAAAGTGCATTTTCATTGTAAGTAGAACGACTTGGTTTTCCTGTTTCAGACAAAATGTTTATAGAAAGAGCACACACACACACACACACACACACACACACACACACACACACACACACACACACACACACACACACACAGAGGCAGATGGACACACACACACACACACACACACACACACACACACACACACACACACACACAGGCACAACCTGAACAGTGTTAATACATTGATTCACACAGGTGAACCACAAAAGCAAATGCATGACCCAGCACACTGGCCAGGTTATGGCAGAAATTAAAAAAAAAAAGTGTGTGTGTGTGTGTGTGTGTGTGTGTGTGTGTGTGTGTGTGTGTGTGTGTGTGTGTGTGTGTGTGTGTGTGTGTGTGTGTGTATGTCTCTGTGTGTGTGTGTCATATTGAAATAAAACGAAGTGAAGTAAAAAAAAACCAAAAAACAAAAAAAAAACACAAAAAATCCCAAACAAAAAACAACCCAACAAAAAACAAAAAAACAACAACATAAATCAAAGAAATCAATAATTAACTGGATGAAAAAGAATAAGATAAAAAAAGGTACATAAAAAAAGATCTGTCTCTACAGGTAACTAGAAATAACTACCCTCTTCCATCCCTACCCCCTACCCCCCCTACCCCCACAACCTCCACATCCCTATCCTACGTACTTTCACCGTCCTGGTCAGGAGTCTCAATTTGTGGAGTGTTTCTGCCACTGACGTCATCAGGAGTCATGGAGACGTCATACATCACTGAATAATGGGGCCGTATATTAGCAGATTGTCACTCATTAAAGGGGGGATTTTTTTCGTGTGTGGAAAAAGTCGTTAATTATTTGTTTTGCTCCTCGTTTGAGAAATGTCTGTTGGTCCAGCGAGTTGCAATATTTGAATATTTCCATTCCTCCCACTTTCTTTTTATCTTTTTTAAACTGTCATATTTTGTTTTTGAAAATGGGGGAGAGAAGGTTTAGAATTGTGATTAAAAAAGGGGACAAAATGGCAACACACACATTTCACATACAAATAAAAACAAACAAACAAACAAACACACACGTACACACACACACACACACACACACTCTCTCTCTCTCTCTCTCTCTCTCTCTCTCTCTCTCTCACACACACACACAGAGTGGGAAGCGGTAAGAAGCATTGGTGCGAATCCGCGTGCCTTTGTTGCATCAAAAAAGGGGCGAACATTGCTGAACTTGTTGTTTAATATTTAACATCTCTGTCCTCGTTCCTCATTTTGTTAGGACAGGAAAGGTTTTCGAATGGAGTCTACCGCGCCCTCCCTGTGGAGATTTTATTTTATTTTCCTAAGCCAGGCTTAATTCTAGTAGTGTCTGATAAAGCAAATAGTTACGCCAAACAAGATTGGTTTTTTTTCCTAAGCCAGGTCTAATTCTAGTAGTGTCTGATAAAGCAAATACTTATGTCAAGCAAGATATTTTTTTCTTTTTTTTTTCCTAAGCCACGTCTAATTCTAGTAGTGTCTGGTAAAGCAAATAGTTATGTCAAACAAGATTGTGTTTTTTTTCCAAAACCAGGTCTAATTCTAGTAGTGTCTGATAAAGAAAATAGTTATGTCAGACAAGATTGTTTCTTTTTGTTTTTTTTTTTTCTAAGCCAGGTCTAATTCTAGTAGTGTCTGATAAAGCAAATATTTATGTCAAACAATATTGTTTTCTTTTGTTTTGTTTTTTTCTAAGCCAGGTCTAATTCTAGTAGTGTCTGATAAAGCAAATATTTATGTCAAACAATATTGTTTTCTTTTGTTTTGTTTTTTTCTAAGCCAGGTCTAACTAATTCTAGTAGTGTCTGATAAAGCAAATAGTCATGGCAAACAAGATTGTTTTATTTTCTTTCTTTTAAATCGTTTTCGTAGTTTTTATGCTGCCCCATCACCTGGGCATTAGTGGCATTACCATATCATCACTCACCCAGAGTCCCCAACACACATAGCCACGCACCCAG
>NC_134876.1:52337437-52344937 GCF_041734735.1 Babylonia areolata | reverse complement strand
TCACTCTCTTTCTGCAATGACATATATAATGTAATATCGTGTAGTGTGGATCCTGTTTCAGGGCGGGGACTGGATGAAAAAAAGCGCGCCAGTGCTTATCTATCATTCTCGAAAATAAAGAATTTTTGTCTTGTCTTGTCTTGTCTTGTCTCTCACTCTCACTATCTCTCTCTCTCTCTCTCTCAGTCGATCTCTTCTTCTTCTTCTTATCTTTCTCGGTCACTCTCCATGTGTCTTTGAGTTTCAATGTTATTGTTTATTAGTTTGCGCATTTTAGCTCATCAGTATTCAAACATTATCTTCGAAAATATTTTTTTTGTCTTGTCTAGACCTTATCTGCCTTGTCTTGTCTCTGTGTTATGTCTGTCTGTCATGAGTATTTCTCATGAGTATTTCTCTCTGTCTCTGTCTGTTCTGTCTGTCTCTTGCTGCAAACACACACACACACACACACACACACACACACACACACACACACACACACACACACACACACACACACGCACGCACGCACGCACGCACAAATACTACATTCCCTTCCTAAACGATGTTTGTTTTATTTTATTAACAAAAAGCAACAACAAAAAAAGAAGAAAAAAAAGAAAAGACCCCCCCCCCCCCACACCCCGACCCCCTCACCCCCATCCAAAAAACAACAACAACAACAACAAACAAACAAACAAACAACAACAACAAAAAAACACAAAAAACACAACACACACACACACACACAAAACAGCGGACAAAAACAAAAAGACCGAGTCAGTGTTCTTCCAACCTTTGACAGAAGCGGTGGTCCATACTATAACTGTGATGGCTCCGCCAACACTCCATCCCCCAGGAACAAGTGTATAGTGGACTGACTGACTGACTGACTGGTTGACTGGTTGACTGGCTGGCTGACTGGTTGGCTGACTGACTGCTGGCTGACTGGCTGATTATAGGGAATGAGTTCATGGCTGACTGGTTGACTGGCTGGCTGGCTGACTGACTGGCTGATAAAAGGGAATGAGTTCATGGCTGACTGGCTGACTAGTTGACTGACTGGCTGGCTGATTATAGGGAATGAGTTCATGGCTGACTGGCTGATTATAGGGAATGAGTTCATGGCTGACTGGTTGACTGGCTGATTATAGGGAATGAGTTCATGGCTGACTGGTTGACTGGCTGACTGGCTGATTATAGGGAATGAGTTCATGGCTGACTGGCTGACTGGTTGACTGGCTGACCGTAAAGGGCTGCTGTTGTTCTTTCTGTCCGGCAGCTGGACCATGTGGTGGGGGACACACGTGGGGCGGTAACGTAACACAATGATTTTTTGACAGGCCTCCCACGTAGGAGATGGAAGAGAGCAATGGGGAGGGGCTGTTTTACTGACAATACCCAAACTATGCAGAATGTGAATGCGATGGTTTTACTACGGGTGCAATAGCCGAATGGTTAAAGCGTTGGACTTTAAATCTGAAGCTCCAGGGTTCGAATCTCGGTAACGGCGCCTGGTGTGTAAAGGGTGGAGATTTTTCCGATCTCCTTGGTCAACATATGTGCAGACCTGCTAGTGCCTGAACGACCTTCGTGTGTATACGCAAGCAGAAGATCAAATACGCACGTTAAAGATCCTGCAATCCATGTCAGCGTTCGGTGGGTTATGAAAACAATACCATACCCAGCATGCACACCCACGGAAACGGAGTATGTCTGCCTACATGGCGGGGCAAATAAACAAAAACGGTCATTCGCGTAAAATATTACATGTCTGTCTGAGTGTGTATGTGTGTGCGCCTGAAATCTGATTGAATGACACAGGAAACGAATGATGAGCGCCCAGTGGCAGCCGTCAGTCGGCTCTACCCAGGTAAGCAGCCTGTGGTGCAAATGACCCCGTGTTTGTAAAGCGCTTAGAGCTTGGTCTCTGACCGAGGATAGGCGCTATATAAGTATCCACATCAATCAACCAATCTTCTTCTTCTTCTTCTTCTTCTCTCTCTCTCTCTCTCTCTCTCTCTCTCTCTCTCTCTCTCTCTCTCTCTGCGTAAATATTTATCATATGATTTATAATTATGTACTTTTGTTTTCTGTGTACTGTCCAAACCTTGGAGACGAACGACTGAAAAAAAAGGCACATTAACCCTCTCCGCCCCCACCCCCTGTCACATGTACTTTAAGCAAATGACAAAGTGCCAAAGTGTCACCAATCTCTTATTAGTTTATTTTGTTTCAGTTCTGTTTTCCTTTTCTGTTTATTGTATCTGTTTTGTACCATTTTGTTCTGATTAGTACCTACTATGTCACTGGAGCTTTTACAGCTAATGACATTAAACATTTCAGTGTTCAGTTCAGTGTTCTGTCTCTATTTCTGTTTGTCTGTCCTGCCTGTCTCTCTGTCAGTTTATGTCTTTGTCTCCCTGTCTGTCTCTATCTGTCTGTCTGTGTCTGTCTGTCTCTCCTCTCTCTCTCTCTCTCTTGGTTGCTCATACCTTCATTCATCCTTCTGTGCTTTCTTCGTTTTTACGTCGTTCTTTGCTTCTTTTCTTCCCCCCCCCCCTCCATCTGGATGAAAGGAAAAGCCTGTATGCATAATAATTATGTTACCCAAATAAAATGCAAATTATCCACCCACCCACCCATCCATGCATTCATTCATTCATTCATTCACTATCGTTTTCACTGTCACTGTCTTCTCCCTGTTCATCGTTACTTTTGTCTGTGTATCTGCCATTGACGTCATCAATAGTTATGAAGGTATCGTATATCATACAATAATGAGGGAATATATCCCTGGATTATGATGCAGTCTCTCGATGATTAATGAGCTTCTTTTTTTTTCTTTCCCTATGTTCATTCGGTGGAAAATAAAGTCATTAATTATTTTTTGCTCTCAGCTGAAGAATTCTGTTGGAACGAGTGCTGCTATGGATTTTTTTTTCAGATGGGGAGGAGGGAAAATATAGGAAACGTTTCCTTAAAAAAAAAAAAAGAAAAAAAGAAAGGTAATGCAACCATCTGTCTCTGTCTTGTCTCTTCGCTGTACAGACACACACATACAGACACAGATATACATACCCAGACAAACAGACTCAGTTGGGAGTATTGAGGCCAAGGGTGGAGGGTTGGTGAAGGGACACACACACACACACACACACACACACACACACACACACACACACACACACATACACACTCACACACACACACATACACACTCACACACACACACACGCGCGCACGCGCGCACACACACACATCCGGTTCATTGCGATCATCTGCTGACTCGCCTTCGTATTTAACCCACTTCGTAAAGAGGACAACGTCTCTTTTTCAAGCACGCACCAACGCACGCACGCACACACACACACACACACACGCGCGCGCGCGCGCGCGCGCCTACACAAGCTCCCTCCTTCCTATTTCTCGAAAGCTATTTATTTATTTATTTATTTATTTATTTATTTAACAAAAGCAGCGGGTCGTAAACAAATAAACAAACGAAATAAAAGTAAGGCAAGCAAAATTCTGACAACTTTTGACAGAAACGGTTCTCCATACATACATAACTCATGATGATGATGATGATGATGATGATGGCGTCCCAACAACGCTTTGCCACCGCTGCCCCAGGAGAGAACCAAACAATTGTATTGACCTGGATGTAGGAGGGACTAGATCGGGGGGAGCGGGGGGGAGGGGGAGGGGGGGGGGGAGGGCAGCTCTCTCCTACCCCCAACGCCCCACCTACCCATTCCAGCTATTCCACTCCCACACACCCCCGCATCTCTCTCTCTCTCCTGATCATTATACCAGTAGACAGCCGGACTATGTGTCCAGGAGCTTGGTAATAGAAACGTGTGTGATGTTCTGTGCAACGCCTACTAGGCGTGCTGGGGTATGAACAATCATTTATAGGAGTCCGGCACACACTAATTTCTGTCTCTTGTCTGTCTCTCTGCCTCTGCCTCTGCCCATGTGTGTGTGTGTGTGTGTGTGTGTGTGTGTGTGTGTGTGTGTGTGTGTGTGTGTGTGTGTGTGTGTGTGTGCCTCTGTCCATGTGTGTGTGTGTGTGTGTGTGTGTGTGTGTGTGTGTTTCTGTCTTTGTCTCTGTCACCGTGCCTCTTTCTGTGTGTCTAAGTCACTGTCTCTTTCCCTCCACAATCTCTCTTCATCACACCATCATCCTCATCAGTTTCATCATCTCTCCATCTCTCTCCTCTTCTCTCCCCTCCCTCCCCTCTCTCTCACACTCACACTCTCACGCTATCACCAGTTCATCATCATCATTCTCATCCTCATCCTCATCAATTTCATCATCTCTCTCCTCTTCTCTCCCCTCCCCCCCTCCCTCTCTCTCACGTGAACTCTCTCTATTATCAGTTCATCATCATCATTATCATCATCATCATCCTTATCAATTTCATCATCTCTCTCCCTTTCTCTCAACCCCTCCCCCTCTCACACTCACTCTCTCGCTCTATTAACAGTTCATCATCATCATCGTCAGCAGCATCTCTCTCCTCTCCTCTCCCCTCCCAACTCTCTCTCTCACACTCACTCTCTCGCTCTATTATCAGTTCATCATCATCATCATCATCATCATCATCATCATCATCTCTCTCCTCTCCTCTCCCCTCCCACCTTTCTCTCACACTCGCTCTCTCGCTCTATTATCAGTTCATCATCATCAGCATCATCATCATCTCTCTCCTCTCCCCCCTGTCTCTCACACTCGCTCTCTCGCTCTATTATCAGTTCATCATCATAATCATCATCTCTCTCCTCTCCTCTCCCCTCCTACGTCTCTATCACACTCACTCTCTCGCTCTATTATCAGTTCATCATCATCTCTCTCCTCTCCCCCCTCTCTCTCATACTCGCTCTCTCGCTCTATTATCAGTTCATCATCATGATCATCATCATCTCTCTCCTCTCCCCTCCTACGTCTCTCTCACACTCACTCTCTCGCTCTGTTAACAGTTCATCATCATCAGCATCATCAGCATCTCTCTCCTCTCCCCTCCCACCTCTCTCTCTCACACTCACTCTCTCGCTCTATTAACAGTTCATCATCATCATCATCATCATCATCATCTCTCTCCTCTCCCCCCCTCTCTCTCACACTCTCACTCTCTCGCTCTATTAACAGTTCATCATCATCATCATCATCTCTCTCCTCTCCTCTCCCCTCCCACCTCTCTCTCTCACACTCACTCTCTCGCACTATTAACAGTTCATCATCATCATCATCATCATCATCATCTCTCTCCTCTCCCCCCCTCTCTCTCACACTCGCACTCTCTCGCTCTATTAACAGTTCATCATCATCATCATCATCATCATTATCATCATCATCTCTCTCCTCTCCTCTCCCCTCCCACCTTTCTCTCTCACACTCACCCTCTCGCTCTATTAACAGTTCATCATCATCATCATCATCATCATCATCATCATCATCATCTCTCTCCTCTCACCTCTCTCCCTCACACTCACTCTCTCGCTCTATTAACAGTTCATCATCATCATCATCTCTCTCCTCTCACCTCTCTCCCTCACACTCACTCTCTCGCTCTATTAACAGTTCATCAGCAGCAGCAGCAGCATCATCTCTCTCCTCTCCCCGCCCACCTCTCTCTCTCACACTCACTCTCTCGCTCTATTAACAGTTCATCATCATCATTATCTCTCTCCTCTCCCCCCCTCTCTCTCACACTCTCACTCTCTCGCTCTATTAACAGTTCATCATCATCATCATCTCTCTCCTCTCCTCTCCCCTCCCAACTCTCTCCCTCACACTCACTCTCTCGCTCTATTATCAGTTCATCATCATCAGCATCATCAGCATCTCTCTCCTCTCCTCTCCCCCCCTCTCTCTCACACTCTCAGTCTCTCGCTCTATTAACAGTTCATCATCATCATCATCTCTCTCCTCTCCCCTCCCACCTCTCTCTCACACTCACCCTCTCGCTCTATTAACCGGTCATCACCATCATCATCATCATCATCTCTCTCCTCTCCCCCCTCTCTCTCACACTCTCACTCTCTCGCTCTATTAACAGTTCATCATCATCATCATCATCATCATCATCATCATCATCTCTCTCCTCTCCCCCCCTCTCTCTCACACTCTCACTCTCTCGCTCTATTAACAGTTCATCATCATCATCATCATCTCTCTCCTCTCCTCTCCCCTCCCACCTCTCTCTCTCACACTCACTCTCTCGCACTATTAACAGTTCATCATCATCATCATCATCATTATCATCTCTCTCCTCTCACCCCCCTCTGTCTCACACTCTCACTCTCTCGCTCTATTAACAGTTCATCATCATCATCATCATCATCATCATCATCATCATCATCATCATCATCATCATCTCTCTCCTCTCCTCTCCCCTCCCACCTTTCTCTCTCACACTCACCCTCTCGCTCTATTAACAGTTCATCATCATCATCATCATCATCATCATCATCTCTCTCCTCTCCTCTCCCCTCCCCTCCCCCCTCTCTCTCACACTCACCCTCTCGCTGTATTAACAGTTCATCACCATCATCATCATCATCATCATCATCATCATCATCATCTCTCTCCTCTCCTCTCCCCTCCCCTCCCCCCTCTCTCTCACACTCACCCTCTCGCTCTATTAACAGTTCATCACCATCATCATCATCATCATCATCATCATCATCATCATCATCATCTCTCTCCTCTCCTCTCCCCTCCCCTCCCCCCTCTCTCTCACACTCACCCTCTCGCTCTATTAACAGTTCATCACCATCATCATCATCATCATCATCACCATCATCATCATCATCATCATCATCATCAGCAGCATTTCTCTCTCTTCCACCTCCACACCTCATCTTCGCTTCTTCCGTGGTAACACAGATATCAGTACTGAATGCATTGATGCGTGAGATTAATGAAATATTAAATAAACACTGCTGCTGGTGTTCCAATCTGCTGTCGCTTCTGTTCTTACTAAGCATCACAGATCTCGTTGTTCTTGCGGGACATGTTGTCTGTCTGTCTATCGATCGGCTCGCTTATTTACTTATTCATGTATTCATTTAGTTGAAACGAAATGAAATTATGGAGCTTAGAGCCTCGCCGACCACTAAGGCCATCTCAAGGCTATTGGCACGTTAATACCTACTACAAGGGTAAAAAAAAACAAAGAATTAAAACGAGTCACCACTTTAAACTTTCCACTCAAAGTTTAAAAAAACTTCCATAGTTTAAAACCTTCAAATCTGATTAAAAATGTTCATTTCTTTCAAGAAGTCCATCAGCGCCCACGGAGGGACATCACGAAACAAGGTCTTCAAAGAAACCGCCGTGTAATTCATTTAGTTATTCATGATGTTTATGTATTAATGAATATATCTATTTATGTATTCATTCATTCATTTATTTGCATATAATCTGAGTGTCTGAAATCTCTGTCTTTGAGTTTAGAAAGAAAGAAAGAAAGAAAGAAAACAAGAGATCAATCGATCATTTTTAAGAGA
>NC_134876.1:52264937-52322437 GCF_041734735.1 Babylonia areolata | reverse complement strand
CAGTCCAACTAGACTTTGAGTTACGTTTATCAGATACTAAGTCTTGACACTTTTATCATGTTTTGGATTTCATTGATGTGACCTTGTTTCTTTGTTAACCAAGAACACTGTCATCAACACCAACATCATCACATCGTCATCATGTCTATCATACTAATCATCATAACCATCATCATCATCATCATTACGATCACCGTGAACGTCATCAACACCTCCACCATCACGACCATTATCATCGTCATCATCGTCGTCGTCCTCCTCCTCATGATCATCATGATCATCATCATGATCATCCTCATCGTCGTCACAATCGTATTATCGTCGCTGTCAGTCGTTGTCGTCGTCATCGTCATCATCAGGGTGACGTGTTGGCCTAGAGGTAACGCGTCCGCCTAGGGAGCGAGAGAATAGAAGCGCACTGGTTCGAATCACACCGGCAGTCGCCAGTATTTTCTCCCCGTCCACTAGATCTTGAGTGGTGGTCTGGACGCTAGTCATTCGGATGAGACGATAAACCGAGGTCCCGTGTACAGCATGCATTTAGCGCACGTAAAAGAACCCACAGCAACAAAAGGTTGTCCCTGGGCAAAATTCTGTAAACAAAAAAATCCACTTCGATAGGAAAACAAATAAAATTGCAGGCAGAAAAAAAAGGGTGGCGCTGTGAGTATAGCGACACGCTCTCCCCAGGGGAGAGCAGTCCGAATTTCACACAGAGAAATCTCTTGTGACAAAAAGAGTAATGCAACAATGCATGCAACATGCAACGACCCCAGCTGACAGTGGGTGCTGGGTGCTGTGTGCAGAATGTACCAGGCCATAGGGCCGGCGCTGACCATGCTGGGCCTGGTGTTTCTCTTCTGCTCCTGCATCTACTATTACTGCTACGGGGTCGGGGAGTCCAACCGGCTGCCTGGAGGATCGCACCAGGTCTCTGCCCTCCTGTCCGGCTGCTGCCGTGTCTGTCTGTTTGTCCTGTCTGTCTGTCTCTTTGGGTCTCTTCATGTGTTTTCTTTTCTCTCCAAAGAATTTACTTGTCATTTTAGCGGGTTTTGTTTGTTTGTTTGTTTGTTTGTTTTTCGCACGGCATTCTCCCTCTCGAGTCTCTCTCTCTCCCTCCCTCTGTGTGTGTGTGTGTGTGTGTGTGTGTGTGTGTGTGTGTGTGTGTGTGTGTGTGTGTGTGTGTGTGTGTGTGTGTGTGTGTGTGTGTGTGTGTGTAGTGCATGCTTGTGTCGTGCTTGTTTTCCCCCCATTTCATATAGATACACAGAAATGTAACATTGTTCCTTCTGGATGTTTTTTTCTTCTTTTTGATTTCCTTCTTCTCTTCCCTTCTTCTCCTCTTCATTCTCTCCTTCGTTCTCTGCTTCTTCTTTTTTCAGCTTCTTTGCTCTCTGTCAATCTCTTCTCCTCCTCCTGTCTCTCTTCTCTCGTGGTCAATACGCTCTACAAGCGATGCGTACTATTTTCAATCATCATTTCTGGAAAATGAATGTGTGTTTTTTTTTCTTTGAGATCGCATGCACACAAAATGTGCAAAACAGATAGATAGATAGATATAGATAGACAGACATTCAGACAGACAGACAGATAGAAAGATAGGTAGATAGGCAGACAGGCAGACAGACAGATGGACAGACAGATAGATAGATAGATAGATAGACAGACAGACAGACAGACAGATAGACAAATATATAGATAGAAAGATAAATAGATAGACAGACAGATGGACAGACAGATAGATAGATAGATAGATAGACAGACAGACAGACAGACAGACAGACAGACAGAGATATATTAAACTAGACTAGACTAGACTTGACCAGACCAGACCTGACTGTATTCCATCAGGTCAGATCGATAGATAAATGGGACAAGCGAGACATCAGACAGACAGATCGATTTTGCTGTCATCTTCTGATTTGGGAGATTGTTAAGCAAGTTGTCGCTTGCACTCTACCTTTAATGGCACGCGGAGAAAGAAGTGAAACTCACGTCAACGTTGTCTTTGTTTTTTTTCCCCCACTGTTGGAATAACCTATATGAGTCATATTTGCCCTGCTTTTGATTTTAAGGTCGCTACCAAAGATGACTGTGGTTACTAAATCTTTTTGGTTTTTTTTTTTTACTATAACAACATCACAAATAAAGATATTGATAACAGGTGTAGTAATAATGATACTACTACTACTACTACTACTACTACTACTACTACTACTACTGTTATTACTAAGAAGAAGAAGTGTTCTTATGGATATTTATTCTCTATGGAACAATAATCATTCTAAGATTAGTTCCATTCATTTTTGTCTTTTCGATCTTCTTTTCCTTTGTGCTAATCATACATGCGTGTGATACTGATGTATATGTCACTGTTTGAATTTGAAAGAAAAATTATTGTGATAATGGTTATACTAATCATTGTATGAATAATCATATTTTTTTTTTTATGTTACATGTTTGCTGCTCTGAATCTTCTTCCGCTTCTGCATGCTGCCGTGTGACTGGTCCTTTGCTTCACTTCACCTTCTGCATGCTCTACTGTGATTGGTCGACATTTTTCTGCATGTTTAATTTGACTGGTCGATATTTCTGCATGCTGCAATGTGCCTGGTCATTTTTTAATACATTTTTTATATGTGAATTATTGCGATTGACAATCTCCTATCACCTGCTTTGACGTTTTGCGCGGCGCATTGCCATTTCTTCTTCATTTTATTATTATTTCATCAAACACTTTAAATAATCAATCGCTGGTCTTGGTCAAATTTCCTGCTCGACGCGTTGAAATGGCCAAATTAACTGGTAAACTGCTCGATCGATTCACTGTAACTGCTTAAATGATTTGTCTTGTGGTGTTGACGGTGATCGGTCCAATGTGACTGTTCCCGCTTGTTCCTTTTGTTAACTGGTCAACCATTCTTCATCCATCACGTGCATCCTGTAACTTTGTGACATGAAAATCCACGTACATATCAAAACATATTCTGTTTGCCCATGAAAAATAAACAAATCTTGCATGCTTTCGTGAAACATGCCAATGTGTTCATCACTGCATCTGGTGTTTTGCTACGTGTACGGCTCTGAATACTTACTTCGCTAATATATTTTGAACTGTGACTGATGACCTCACGCCGTGGTGGTGGTATTTTCACAACATTTGGAATGACATCTTTGTGTGAGCCTCTTGTATAATTATGTTCCTCTTCGTCAATACATTGCATGAACTGCTTTTCTCAATATTTCATTTTGTGGCGATATGGGACCAACTACAATTACGATGTGTTTGAAAAAAAAACCCACACAAACAAACAACCTCCCACCCCCCCACCCCCACCCCCAAAACAACAACAACAACAACAACAAAAACACACACCTCCCGTCACATTCTTTTTCCGTTATTCCGTTCTGACCACCATAGAAATCTGTACAGAGTTCCATTAATTATGACCACCATCACCATCAACGGGGCCACCATAACGGTCATCACCTCAACACCCCGGATGGAGCCGTGCGGAGGGCCAGCCTGAATAACGAGCTGTATAAATCCGGTTCAAGCCCTCACCCAAGCCCTCATCCAAGTCCTCATTCGCGACATCGTCATTCAAGCCCTCATATCTCCAGGGGGGAACGAATCCCCTTGGCATCTTCACAATATACTAACGAAGGGAAGCAGTAAGTACACTCGCTTTATTTCTTTCACATGACGTTTTCAAATGTTTCCATGTAATGATGAAAGCCCATAATTATGATGAAATCACGCACATGAATGGCTTGACCTACCTTGCAATCTTTATTTGAAATTACTTTACAGGGATCACAAACCTGATGATTTTTTTCACTGGAATCTTTCTTTGAAATTACCTTGCATGGATCACAAGCCTGATGAGTTCTTTTCATATTGCCATTTTACTTTCTTTCCTTGATTTCATATGGCTGAAAATAGGTGGAAACAGTTGACGGCCCGGGGGAAATCACTGCTACAAACTCTGCAGAATGTTAGTTTCTTTTATTGATTGCTTGTGTATGAGACCTTAAATCCAAATGGTACCAAGAGCACCTGGTTCCAATGTAATGGTCGGCAACTTCCAAATTGTACAGTCGCTGGCCCGTTATGTTTTCTTCCATGGTACTGAGCAGTTACTGCCTGTAGATGATTGTGTTAAAAAAAAAAAAATCACTGATCATGTAATGTGCTAATAAGTTCTCCCATTACTTTTTATTTTCTTGTTGCAGGCAGTCACCACCTCCCACCATCCGCATTGACGAGGCACCGGACACAGGCAGTGAAAGCGAGGCTCAGGACACAGAACTGCTCGTCAACGGTGACATTAAGAGTGACGACCCGTCGCCTGCATGACTTGTCTCCCCTCCTGCTCCACTTCCTGTTCCGGTTTCCACTGATTTGGCTTTGACATTCCTGCATTACATGGGGCGTTATTTTACCGCCTGCAACAGTACATGTTTTACTCTTACACCTCATCAACTTCTGACATGCGTGTTCCCCTTCTATTCCCCACCCTGCGTTTTGATTTGCCCCTCCCTCCAAAAAACTCTGCTCAAGTCACGTGGCCTTCTAATTCTGTGGCAGAGTAACGTTTGTGTTTTGTGGCTTTATTTTCCCCGTGGCAGCTAGCACCATCTGGACGTGAGGGTGTTAACATGGGACGCAACTTTTGCCGTGTCTTCAATTTCCTTTCTGAAGCTCCTCAGTCCGGGTGATGGTGGCTTTGGCGAACCGATTTTACTTGAAGCACACTTCCTTTGGTGTTCGATGGCATGCTTGTTGGTGATAAACGATGATCAAACTGATTTGAAATACTTCAAATAACGAAACAAAATAGTTGATACAAGAATACCAAAGATGCAAAATATCACAACAGAATAAAACAACAACCAAGTAAAAATTATACCGGTAGATCAAATACGTTGGGTCTTTGTCATCATTTTATGTATCATTTTCACAAAAATCGCAGTTACAGTTTGCAGTGTTGACATGGTGTATACAATTATGAACAAACAAATAAATCTATCTTTCGGTAGTTCCTCCTTTCTTTGTTTTGTTCTTAGTTTTCACTGATAAGGAGGAAAATGTTTGGATCATCACTCAGTGACTGAAACGGAATGACCAGGAATAGAATCTTAAGAAAATGTTAGGGCATCGAACATGTATTAATTGACGATTTGTCTACCTCACTCTCCTCCTCACACTAAAATACTCGAGAATATTGAAAGAGGTGGACCTGCATATGAGTGTTGAAATACAATTTCAGCATTACTGGAATCTAGAAAAATCAAGACACAGCGAATGTGCCTTTACCATTCAGTATGGAATTCATTAGCATCAGCTTGTGGGAACATTTTTTTTGTAACTATTGAAATTGAAAGTAAAGCGAAATGATAATGAAGTTACAGCCAACCATTATAGAAAATTTAGTGTTGTTGTAGATGCAGGCACGGCTAATTTAGACATAAAGACCATGGAGTAAAAAACAAGTTGATTATTGCTTTTTTTAAACTATAAGTTTGAACATTTTGTTCTAATATGGAGTAAAACTGCCCATTTGGGCCAGGGCATTGCTGTGGTAGCAAATTTGGAGCCTTAATTACATGCCTATGTCTGAGATGATTAATTAATTGAAAGAAATTATTCGTGACGAATTCGAGATACACCTTCCACACCCACTTCCTGTCCTTTGCTCACACCACAAAACCATGATTTTCGCTTCTCCTTGTAAAGAATATGTTAACACCGACTTTGTTCTATATCTTTGTATGTGAGGGTTTTTGTTTTGTTTTGTTTTTTTTAATTTCCTGTCTGATGTGTCGGACACGCTTCACATACGAAGTGCACAAACTTTCATCTTTCACTGTTTCAGACATGTTTGGTGCTCTTCGGAGAGAGGGTACAATAGGTTCATATAAATGAATAGACCGCAGGTGGTCGAAAGGTTTTGCACGTTTCGTCTTCTTATTTCTGTTTGCGGTGCTATAGTCTGGCGCATAAGACCTAGGCGGAACGATCACACGTGAAATGATGATGAATTTTGTTTAATTGGACATTTATTTAATTGGACGTCACACATACTGGTGATTGCAGACATTTTGTTAGAGTGTCGAATTTTACATTTTGAGTGTTATCGCTTAGGAAAGAAGGGGGAAGGGGATGAGATAGATACAACTGAAAGTCAGAAGGCCAAATATATTCACATAAGCAAAACTCGGGCAGGCGATTTGTGGCAAACCGTGTTCGAGCTAGTGGGCTGACGATGACTGCCACACGTTGTCAAACAACAGAAAGTCGATCAACAGTCATTAATAGCGCGTGACACACATTTCGCCTTCGTTTGGTTCTCCAAAACCGCCCCATTCCTTTCCCATCACTGTGTCAGAAGGATCGGTTCACATACACAGTGTTATTCGTTTCTCCAATGCACTCACAGTGGTTTCGCCATTAGGTGACGTCATGCTCACATTTCCTGATAGAAACCTTGTTCAACTGCTAAATCAGAATAATTATGCCACGAGTCAGAAGCTGTTGGTGATCATCGGTAAGATTGTACACACCAGGGCAACATGGAATATCACACAAGCAAATGAGGAGGGGGTCTGCTATTACTGCACAACAATAGAATTCGTCAAATCATCACACACGGTAGCAATGTAATGTCGGGAATGGGCAACAAAAGCTTGCTGCAGAGCTGCAGAACTACATATCTTAACCGTATTTGGATGTTTGTAGTACTGTTGCCTGGTGCACAAGACGTGGGGGAAACGATCGCATTGGACAGTCTGTAGGCAAAACGAATGAGGGCAAAACGCGCCTGGGCGAAACTCGCTTTGGCAAAAACATGGCACACCGGAAATGGCAGCCTGTTCTGAGGGACAATAAGAAAGCTGTGTGTGCTTTTTCTGAGACAGCAGCACTCCCACATATCACTGTAGAAAGATGGATATGAAAACAATCACACTGACTCCAAGCTTTTTCATGATTCTGAGAGTAAATAGGTTGTAAATAGTTTCAATCAAAACTGCATCTATCTGCCTGACGTGGATTTGTGGAGTCAACAAAAAAGTAGATGTCTACGACAGGTTGGTATTCCATTTCCTGACCGGAAACTGTGTATCCGTTTTATTGGAAATATTTAAAACGAAACGCATTGAACCAAGAGTCTGTTTCTGTAAGCCCAAATAATGTCAAGGAAAATGGCATCAGATAGCCAAATAAGAAACTAATTTCAAACAGGCATTGGTTGCGAACACACAGTATATTTATAATGTTAAAAAAAAAAATGCAACAATCCATATTTAGCCATTATCGTCCTGGACAAAAAAAAGAATGGGCACATGACAGTTTACAATGGGCATGGCAAAAGTTGTCGAAAATGGCCATTATAACGACCTAATTTGTCCATGTAACGGCACGGGCAATTTGGAATAGACATTTTACATAGAGTAATTCGTGCAGTGCAGTGCACCAAAGTGCATGCCAAATCTGCAGAGTACAGTATGGTACAGCACAGTACACATGCACTATAATGCAGTACAGTATAGTACAGTGGGTACAGTTCGACACAATACAGTAGGCGCAATACAGGACTGCAGTTCAGTGCAGTACACTGCAGCATGGGTTAGTACTATGCTACAGTACAGTTTAGTACATTTCAACTCCTATGATGTGCAGTACTGTACAGTACAGTGCAGTACAGTACAGTACACAATTCAGACCGGCACAACACACAATACATGCAGAATATTACAGTAGGTACAGAACAATAGAGTACAACACAGTACAGTACAGTACAGTATTGTACATCACAGTATTAACCACAATACAATACAGTACAGTTCACCATTCAGCCCAGTACAACGCAGCACTGTATGCAGAATGTTAAAGTGCAGCACTTCACAGTACACGAACATCACTCGAACACAACAATTCACCAAACGAAAGACTGATATCATGTCTTGACCATGGTTTTGTTACAGGACAGCCATGCCTTTCCACTTTCCATTCTTTTCTTTGTTCCCCAATTACACCTGTCGTGTTGATCTTTATACCATGACGTGATGAGTTGTACTGGTATGTTTTTCTTCAACAATGGACCGGTTTTTATATTGTTACGTGACTTGTTAAGTCTTTGAATCGTGGATCAACGGCACACGCTTATTGTCTACGGAACTAACACTGTCAGCATTAGCGTTACTACGTTCTAAATTTATTTTTCATTTTGTTGATGGTGGCTTCTGTATTTATTAAACTTCTCTGACTGAGTGACAGTGCGTGTGTGCGTGCGAAAGAGAGAGAGAGAGAGAGAGAGAGAGAGAGAGAGAGAGAGAGAGAGGTCTCTGTTTTTCAAGGAGCACTGCATTCAGACAAATCTATATACGCTACACCACATCTCCTCTGCAGATGCCAGATCTGCAACATGCCCCAACACGCTAGTCAGACCTCGAGTGCATGCATATTGTATTTGTGTACCTATCAGACTGGATTTCTTCCACAGAATTTTGCCAGAGGACAACAGTTATGTTGCCATGGGCTCTTTTTCAGTGAGCCAAGTGTGTGCTGCACGCGGGACCTCGGTTTATCATCTCATCCGAATGCCTAGATGCTCAGTTTGATTTTTCAGTCAAACTTGGGAGAAAGGGCGAGAGCGGGAATCGAACCCAGACCCTCACGGACACTGTATTGGTCATTCTACCACCTTCCTTCTAAGACTACACCTAAAACAGAGAGAGAGAGAGAGAGTGTGTGCGTGAGTGTGCATGCGCACGTGTTTGCGTGTGTGTGTGTGTGTGTGTGTGTGTGTGTGTGTGTGTGTGTGTGTGTGTGCCCGCGCGCGCGCGTGTGTGTCTAATGATACACATCACGCATAAAATCCTCTTTTTTTGGTGACTAATTAAAATGACATTAAATTTGTATCTTAGTCTGTCATTGATTAATTAATTATTACAACTGTCACCGATGCTGGCCAATTATCATTAATTTGTTGATTTCTTCCAACAGGAGTATGATCTGGTTCAGATCTTCTCTCTCTCCCCACGTGTACTTTGAAGACACTTGTGCTTGATTGTTGTCCGAAATGTTGTTCTTTACAGGTCACTGCGCAGCCGTGTTCTTGATGAGCAAATCACGTAAATGAATTTTGATTATTACTCCATTGTTTTTTTTCTGTGCATTGAAGGCATGCTAAATTCCATAATAATTCTTGTCCCTGGCTGAGGCGACTTTCACAGGTTGTGATCAATTGTTATGGTTATGTGGTGTTGTTATGATCATGTTGTAGAGGTAGCAGTTCCAGAAAATCTCAGTGGCACATGTTCACCAACTCTTTGTTGGAATGTGGTCCTTTCCATCCCAGACACGTTCCAGCTTGTGAGTATAAGGTTCGATTCTGTGCGTTCGTTGTGTGTTCAGCTGTGAGATTAGGCTTTGGCGTCTTTTTGTTTCTCAAAAGGACGTGTGTCAAGTAACTGACTTGGCATTCAAATGGTGTGTGTGTGTGTGTGTGTGTGTGTGTGTGTGTGTGTGCGTGCGTGCGTGTGTGTGTGTGATAATGAAAAACGTACGCGGGTTTCAGGCGTTATTTTCAGGGGCTATTTCCCCCCCTGATTCGAGTCAACGGATAATTGAAAACCAACTGAAGGAGAAGAACATTAGGAATGTGCAAGTGAAGATGCAAGGCACAATTATATTTTGTAATATATAAGATATATATATATATATATATATATATATATATATATATATATATATATATAATTATGGCCAAATCACAGCGATTAAGAAACCACATGCAATAATAGGGGACACACACACACACACACACACACACACACACACACACATTAATTAATTAAGTAAGTAAGTAAGTCTGGGTTGCATCCAAAACATACACTTGCAGGTAGGTAAAAAAAAAAAATAAATAAAAAAAAGCGCTGCAGCGACGCGCTCTGCACAGGAGAGCAGCCGAATTTCACACAGATGAATCGGTTGTGACAAAGAGAAATGATTATAATACACCGCAATCAGTTGGTGGCAAATCTAGACAAAGTTTCAACTCACTTCTATCGGGAGGATGGACTGGGGAAGGAAGAAAAAACATATCACTTTTATCGAACATTGGTGTTCTTGACTGAAGCAATAGATGCAACATGCCAGCATGTTGCTGGTGTTAGTACTTGACATAAAACATACACCATCAAAGTGTTAGAAGGGCTGTCAGTATAACGAAGAGCTTTTTACGTGGAGGTTAGGTTACTGGATTGTCTCGAGCCTCATTGAAATAAACTCCGCTCTGTAGATTCATTATTGTTTAATCTCGAGCAGAAAGAGCAGAAATATTCATAAGCATCGTGAGTGAACTGTCCTTCTATCTTTGATAAAAACATCAGCCGCAGATGTACGTCGTTTGTTGAATGTTATTTTTGTCCTTTCAATTTTGCCTTTTCTTTTTCTTTTAATTTTGCCTTTTCTTTTTATTTGAAAAGAAATGTTTTCTGGTATGTTATCCACATGTTTTGTAATACTGCTTATACATGTCAAATGGGAAGACCCAATCTTCGTGACTGCCATTGATATCCCTGTTACGATGTATACTTGTATTCCATTTTTTGTTTTGTTTCTTTGTGTTTTGGTGGTATGTGTTTTTTTTCTCTCTTCTGAATGTACAAACGCACATACATTTAATCACGGATATTATATATATATATATATATAATGAAGTGGAATTTTAAACACAGCGGCGGACAAATGGTGCCCAGTGATGTATGTGCTTCAACCTGTTCTGATTCTGTCTTGTCTACGTGTCGCTGATTGTGCATCGTTTTTTTGCCTGGACACTGGACGTGAAAACAAGGATTTCAATGGAGGGGCTGGCCCCGCGAATGAACTGACCATGCAGTAGGATAGCCAGTGCTGGCCCATTGTCGTGTTACTTTTTGATCGATGATCGCTTGTGATTTCCAGCACCGTGCCCACTCTTTATCGGAGATGCCAGTTTCTTTGTTGTTGTTTTATTGGGGTTTTTTTTCTTCCAAAACTGGTCCTTACTCCATGTAACCGCCATGGTTTTTTTCTCTCTACATTTCATATTGTTATGTATATTGCACAATTTTTCTCACAAAAATCTTCCTTTTTGTCTGTGTTCTATGCCTTACTATATGACTTGATATAATTATTGTTATGATGTGCCCGCACTTTTTCAGCACCAGTATTTTAATCCATGGAAGTATGTTGACTGTTGCATTCTGATTTCAACGATTGAACATAATCTCTCTCTCTCTCTCTCTCTCTCTCTGTGTGTGTGTGTGTGTGTGTGTGTGTGTGTGTGTGTGTGTGTGTGTGTGTGTCCGATGACACAGTGTTAATTGTAAGCATTTGCATTTTAATGAAGATATGTTGTTGTTATTGTTCTTTATTTTATTTTGTTGTTTACACAAGACAAGTTTTCTTCGGACTTGTATTATGTAGCATGACAGGGGACAAAACTAAGATTTTTCAACATGGCGAAAATGCTTCCAGACTATACACACGTGAACTTCTGTTCTCATGAAAGGTTTAGTGTTCTATTTTGGGTTATGGACCTGAAGGATGTTGATTCACTTCTTCAGTCATGGCAGTAAAAGTTTCTCCTTGCTGTTAACTCCCAACACCACTCATCTATCTCCATTGTATGCTGGAACTAGCAGTTACCGCACATTTATTCTTTTTTTTCCCCAGAACTTTCTGGTATGACATTGACGTATTGGGGATGAAAGTGTCGAGGTGCCTTGTGCTGTGTGCACATAGCAAATACATACCAAAAAAAATTGTCCCTTGTAAAATGATACGGAACATTCTATACCAGAATTGCACGGAAGTTATCTCTTACAAAATGACAGGGAAGATTCCGTAACATCATTATTCAGGTCGTTTAATGCAATGATATAGAAGATTCTGGAACATGATTATAATGAAAACATGGCAGAATGGGGGCTGGGGGTGGGGGACCCAGGATTAGGCATACAGACAGACAGAGCCGGAGGAATCTTCTGAACAGTTCTTCGGTTAATGGCCCCAGTGACTCTAGTTATGGTAGAAGAAGAAGAAGAAGAAGAAGAAGAAGAAGAATTTACCCTTCCGACTAACGCTTCTCCCGTTCATACTCCCTATTTCTCCTTAGATCTGAAGGGCAGAAATTACCCCGAGATATTGATGTGCCTTTTGTCTACTTGCCGTTGTTATCACCAATCTCTTCCCTTCTCAACGAAACTTGCCCTGCCATGAGGGCAATCAAGGATTTTCTTCTTCTTTTTTTTTTTTTTTTCAATTTAAGCGACACGCTTTAAAAACAACAAAAATTCTGAAGTGATTCTCCCTTATTTGAATAACATATGGCAGCAACGATTTAGGTATTTTCTGGGTTGTAAAAGAGAAAGGAATTCATGACCTGAACGAATTTTAAAAGGCAAAGCTATGAGAGAATCTCTCACTGTATATTTCTTTTCATGATGTCCGGAACCAGAAAATTTAATATGCCCACAGAACAGCATAGGCGGCATCAGAGAGGCCATGGGGATTGTAAGGGATCTTCGGATGAAAATATTTCCGTTTTATTGAAGAAGGAGGCACCCAGCTGCAGTCGACAAGAAGATTGAACAAATGAGATTCGTGTACTTCCCAGGTGCTTTGAAGATCCGAATTAAAATAAATGAATGAATAGATAAATAAATAAATGAACAAGTAAATAAATGAATAAATAAAATCAGTTCAAACAAACAAACGAATAAATAGAATAAAAAGTGGATGTGTACTGGATAAAACTGTGTTTATTATGGCTTGACCATTTTTGTCTTGACACCGCTGGCACCATAGTAGTATTGGGTTGTCTTCCCCTGTTGCACCCACTCTGACCTCTTTTTTTCAGCGATCAGGTGATTCGAGACATATTTCTTCCTTTCTTCAATTCATTTTGATTCATGATGTTATTGCTCATTTACTGATTTGATGGGTTTAAAAAAAAAAAATTTTTTTACACAAGTATGAATGCATATTGTACAGAACGTGTGCCTCTCTTTAGGCATTTAACTTACAGATGTCAGCACATTTGTCTACCTGTTTCACAGGTAGTAGCTTTATATATATATATATATATATATATATATATATATATATATATATATATCAGCAAAAAATAATGATGGTTGATTATCAACAACCTCCCCACCCAACCATTTTTTGGTTTGATTTTTGGTAATGTTCAACTTTAGAATTCTAAACTCAGGGGGGCTGTTTCGACAAAAAAAAAGGGTGTCTTAGGCTCACCTCGATGCGCTAAGTTGAATGGAACCCTCAGCTAAGCTGTACGACCACTACTTTCCCATGAAACTGCGACAATTTTATACACAGTAAGCTCTGCCGATCACAGCCAGAGCAACCACCTGCAAGCCATTTTGACTGCTGTTCACCCACGTGATCAGCTGTCAAAATGGCGTGCAGGTGGGGAAGGAGTACTCAGCTTACTGTGTATTTGTCGCAGTTTCATGGGAAAGGAGTGGTCCTAGAGCTTAGCTGAGGGTTCCATTCAACTCAGCGCATCGAGGTGAGCCTAAAACAACCTTTGTTTTTCGTCGAAACAGCCCCCCTGAGTTTAGTATTCTAAAGTTGAACATTACTGATTTTTTTCAAGAAAAATTGTTTGAAACTGTAATATTGTATTTGTAAATGATCCTGTATTTTCAAAGGAAATGCATGGCAGTACATATTCTGGACTTGGCCAACCGTTTTGAATTGATTGATTTGAATCAACATGCAACACTGTGAAGCTTTTAAGTTTATTGGATCCAGTCACCAGTGCTGTACTTTGTTTTTAACTTTGAATTTGTCTTCACCTCCCACCCCCTCTTTTTTTCTTTCTTTTTTTTTTTAAACTGAATCTATTGTCTCTTCCTGTGACACTGTTAAACATTGAATTTATATCTATTTGATCCTGTCACCAACACTGTACTTTGGTTTTTGCTTTGGATGCTTTCACTTTTTCTTTTAACAATCTAGAAGAGTTATAATGGGTGTTTGTATCATGGGAAACCAATAACAGTTTTTTTGAATTTGTCTTATCTTTTAACAATGTAGATCAGTCATTATGGGTGTTTGTATCACCGAAATCCTTTTTTTGTGTTTCTGTCTACATGTTAACAATCTAGATGAGATACAATGGGTGTTTGTATCATGGGAAACCAATAACAGGCGTTTGTTTTTTAATTAGTCTTTAAAAAAAAAATCTAGATCAGTCATTATGGGCGTTAATTGCACTGAAAACCAATGTCTTTTTTTAATTTTTTTTATAATTTGTCCATCTTTAAACAATCTAGGTAAGTCATTATGGGTGTTTGTTTCACTGAAAACTTCTTTTTTTTTTTTTTTTTTTTTTTTTGCCTTCTATCTAATCAAAATGTTTTTGTGAATAAAGTTATCTTTATCCCTCTTTTCTGGAGGTGATGGGATGGGGGAAGATAGAGGAGGGGATGGCATAGACTTGGCAGTGCTGGAGCGAAGGAGGGAGGGGGGTATTGAAGTACAGGAGTAAGCATTGATAAAATCAGAATCATGAGATTTCTTTTGGATTATTTTTTAAAAAGCGCTTGTAGTCTCATCACCTGTTCCATTCTTCAATTTACCACATTTCCATAATGCATTTTTTTCTTTTTTTAATTCTAAAGATGAATCTTAATAAGGCCAAGTATGTCAAACATTGAACAGTTAACAAGTATACTAAATTCCATTGTTTTCTAAATGTTTTTACAGTTCCTTGGTTTGCGTTTATTTTATTTATTTATTTTCTTACTCATCATTATTTCAAGATGAGAAAAAAAATGTTAGTGTTCATTAATTTTAAGGCAGGGAAAAAAAGGTTAGTGTATTTGTTCATTAATTACAAGACAGGAAAAAAAAATCTAAATGACTTTAGTTCATGAATGTTATTCCCACTCCTTTCCCTCCCCCAACTCATTAACCACCAATCCAACGACAACCCCCTGCACCCCCCTCACTTCAGGTTCCCACCCTACGCAGGAAACCTCCCTGTATTTTGTTCCCACTCCCACGCCCTATGATGCATGACTGTTTTGTCATGCAAACCTTCCATCACTGATGTGACATATATATATTATACCTTATTCCAAATAATTTTGACTGCATAATTGTTTTGGTGTGTTTCAAGTTTCTATGGCAAATGTGTCAGCTTACAAAGGCTTCCTTCCTGTGAGTGATTTTTATTATACATACATGTGCTAAAGACTTCAAAGACGTTGATGGATTTGTAAATGCATTTGTACAGCCGCTTAAGGGACAAAATTGTGGGTGTCAATGTGCTTGACAACCACATATTGCTCATCAAAAACCTTCTTTTTTTTCTCATGACTTTTCATTTGGCAAGACTATTTCTCTCTCTCTCTCTCTCTCTCTCTCTCTTTATTATTATTATTCTAAAAAAGAAAAAAAATGTAAGTGTATAACATTCATGCACACATTTCGCTCTGTCCTAGTCCAGAAAAGTATCACTTACATGAACCTTTTTAACACAGTGGATAACAGAATTATAATGGGAAAAGTTCTTTGTGTGTGTGTGTGTGTGTGTGTGTGTGTGTGTGTGTGTGTGTAGTATTGTGTTTTGCGTGTGTGAAAAAGAGAGGGCGAGAGAGAATGGGGAGAGAGAGAGAGGAGGGGGAGATATGTTGAGGAAAACACCACCACAATATCAACGTGAATCATCTTTACAACCATGTTTTTTGTCACATACATACACAAACATGTTTTTTCACCTGAATCAGACCATATGCATATTTTTTTTCTTTGCAAGATGACATAACTACCATTTCTCTCTCTCTCTCTCACATATGCAGAAATGTGTTTACCACAGAAGCATTACAGGAAGTGTTAAAAGAAAACAACAAAATGTCTTACAAATTTGGAGCGATGAGTAATGTTGTGATATAAGTTCTCAAAATCTCAAGAAGGGTGGATGGGTAAAATGGGGAAAACAAGAAAAATCAGAAACAAACAACAAATTCAACCAGCAATGAAAGTAATCAATCAAATTATTTTTTTCAGTTAACATTTATTAATGAATTATAACTTTACTACTAATTTTGTCATGAAACTGACTTAAAATATTTCTACCAAATTGCAAAAAAAAAAGATTTCTGTTTGGGTGATTCTTTTTTTTCCCCCCCTTTTTTTTTTTTGGATGTGATTTTTTTCCTCAAAATATTATGGAAGAAAAGTAAAACATGTACTCAGATCTACTCTTCCAGTTTTTTTACGCTATTCATGTTCAGTATCTGCTGTATAATACAGCATGCACACTTTGTGATTGTCACAGATATTTCTTACATATTTTTCCCGATTGGGAATCTTTTCTTTGGCATGCTAAATTTGAAAAAAATAAAAGACAAAAAAAAATTTTAAAAAGAAGAAAAAAAGACAGTGTGCCTATTAAACATGATACGCAAACTGTGAAACGTGTGTATATGTCTGAGTGTGTGTGTGTGTGTGTGTGTGAGAGAGAGAGACATGCGAGTGCATGCGTGCCTATATATGCACATGCATTCACTTGCAGTTACAAACCTCAAGGCCTGACTAATCGCGTTGGGCTACGCTGCTGGTCACGCATCTGCTTGGCAGATGTGGTGTAGCGTATATGGATTTGTCCGAACGCAGTGATGCCTCCTTGAGCTACTGAAACTGAAACTACAAACACTAAAATCAACAGATATTGCATTGGTGAAAGGCACTCATTCTTCTGCATTTTATAATGCTTGCGTATTGTGTGTATGTGTGTGTTAGTGTGTGTGCATGAATGCATTTTCCTCTGTATGGACATGCGAGTCCTGTATGTGAGCAAGCCTTCAGGGCCTGGATTGACCTCACCAGCCATTTCTGGATTCCAAGAATGAAAAACTTTCTTTTGTGTGAATGCATGCAAGCGTGATTGAAAAACAACAAAACACACACCCACACACAAAAACTCCCGCATATACATCACTTACATCATATCCATTTACATCCATGCATATGTGAGTCGGTTAAAACCCAAAGAAAAAGGTACTAAAACATGTTTAATCACATTCACAAGATTATGTACAAAACATCCCATCATTATCACAATATTAATATTTCATTACTCCGGATCAAAACATCACACACCAAGTACTCTGGTATAGCAGAACACAAACACACACATACACACATATATAAATATATATATAACTTCCCATTACCTTAACCCACAGACATTCCCTCAATATAAACAGAATGAAAATAATGCAGCACAAAAGTCTGAAAAAAAAAGTGTGAAAATCACAATACAATACTGTATCCATCTGTGTAAATCATAGCTGTCTTATTTGTTTACATTCTTGCTTAAGTCACTGAGCCCAGCACCCATGCAATGCTCTGTCGTCAAACTATTGTTTCAATAAACTGTTTCCACGTTCCAACGTAATTATGCATAAACTGCAATCAAAGGGAACTAACTTCAAGAGTATTTACTATTTCCAGCTGTGTCCACTCATGTCAATTTGGAGGTGACCACCCCCCCACCCCCCCCCGTTGATTAGAGTATATTTCCTGCCTTTTTTAAATTTTTTTATCATATTATCACCGGGAAGTTTGCTGAAGCTGTAAACTCCGTGGCGTTGAAAGGTGGTTATGATGGTTGTGCTGGTGATAGTGGTGCTATGCATCTGTGTGTGTGTGCGTGTGCGTGTGTGTGAACACGTGTGCACTTGCTGTGCACAAATGTGTACGTGTACTCAACTGTACATGTGTCTGCATGTACACATGAGTGTGTATGTGTGTGCGTCCATGTCTCTGTCTCTCTATGCAAGGTTTTGTGATTTGTCTATGTTTCTAATTTGTTGATAAGAAAAATGACTTTAACAGTTTAAGCATAACATGACACTAAATGCATAACATATAATGAATATACCAACAGAAGCATGACTAGTTAAAACAAGCATTTGCAGATACACCATTTTGTGAGGAAGCATTTATGTTATTTGATGAAAATATCACACAAAAAATTCTACATCAACCACTTCCCTTGTCAAGGCCTGGCACTCATTAACTGCTTAAATATGAGGGAATCTTGTAAAAAATAAACCCAGTAGACATTGATGTGTGTGCGTGTGTGTGTGTAAACATGTCACAATGAAAATACTAAATGATATAGATCAACATCTTGGTGAAAAAAAGGTACATTCACACTCATTTCATAATGAGTTGTGAAGATCTTTGCTGCTGAAAATGACTGAGCAATAATGCTTTCCATTGAAATCATTTAATTTTCTCTCACTGCAGTGACAGATAATAATACTAATAGTAATAATCTTATTCATAGAGTGCTGAATAATGTGCAGAGACAAATCAAAGTGCTTACACTCCAATCATTCACATGCATGCATACCTCAAATTCACTTTTTTTTTTCAATTAAAAGGTAATATTTAAGGCCAGGCTTAAAAAGAACTGATTGCAGAGACCTGATGAAGCGAAAGAGGGAGCTCATTCCAAGTGCATCAGAGTCAGAAAAAAAGCGGTGGCTGACTGTGGAGTGTTTGAACCTGGATACATAAAAACAAGAGTGGATCCGAAGGTGACAGAAAAGAGCGAGATGGGGTGTAGAGGTGATGGCAGCTGCAGAGATAAGCTGGGGCGGATTTGTTAATACATTTATAACATGGTGTGACACCCCTGATGCTCCTGACTATGGTGATAAAACTCCATTTGGGGAATGGTTTTATTGATCTTGGTGAAGATCAATAACGTCAACAAGGTGAGTAAAGTAAATTGCATTACATGAGAAACAGAATCTAAATCAGAGTACATCACACAAAAATCTTGCACTTTGCTGAAGGAAATAATGATCACTGATGTGATGTTCAGACGCTGGAATAAGAAACTAAAACAATATACTTAGACTTGAACTATTCACACAGGTAGTCTTCCATAAAATATTTGCTGCACTTCATCATCACTAAAATCAAAACAGTGTCAATTATCACAGCTCCAGATCAGAAAACATGCTAAAAGGAATGGATACAAAAATTAGTTGCAAAATACTACATATGAAATCCTTGATTTTCATGTTGACTGAAATGTACAATGTACCAGGGAAATGCATGTAGTATGAACTCAGCAGTTTTCATTGAGGACTGATACTTGCCCTCCCATTCTCTTCCAATAAAAAAAATTCTCCCCCCTTTCTTTCTGTTTTTTTAAGTTTCCAACCAGCAGATAACTGAATTATCTGTTCAATGGAAACAGTATGGCTTTCTCAGATACCCCTCACTCTATGGTGGAAATGGTCCTATGGCCAGCAGGATCAAAAGTCCACGTTCTACATTATATCTAGCGTCTCTGACAAACCTGCACAGGGAAAGTTGTTTTCTTTCTTTTTTCTTCTTTTTGTTTTGTTGTTTTTCAGTTGTTGGTTGGTTTTTTTGTTTTAGGAGCCCCAAAATTTTTGGACGTTTGTATTCTATGATTCGATCCTGATGAATTGTGATGGAGGTGATGACGATGCTGCTATGGGGTCCATTCAGGTTTGGGGCTACCTGACAAAACTATACTCTCATAATATAGCCTGGTGTAAACCCAGCTGAGAGAATCAGAAACCAGCAGTGTTGGTTAGGAAATTTGAGCAACACTCCCAAAGACGCATCCCTGACCCTTGAATGTGTGGTCCTGGAAAAGACCTGATTGTAAACCACAGCCAAAATCCATGGGATTGTGGTTGGCATAAGGTTAGACCTGTTTGAAGAAACCTGTGTGATATCAACCTCAGATAATCATGTCTTTAAAGGATTCATGGACAAAAGAAAAACAAAAAAAAAAAAAAAACGGGGTTTGAAAGAATCAAAGAGCAAGAAGACTTTGTACAGCTCTAATCTCTTGTCAGCAGCTAACCTCAGGACATAAACATCAGAATCAATACACATGCGTGACTGAAGCCTAAATGAGTGGTACACATAAATGAATGAAGAGCACCTACAGGCAGCTAACAGTCAGCTCTGCCCAGGTAGGCAGCCTACTGTGCAAATGACTTCGTGTTTGTAAAACACTAAAAGAATTTGTTTTTTGACCTGAGAACAGGTGCTGCATCAATGATAATCACCATCTCTTCATAAAGCATCATGACCTCCTTTCATTTTGCTGAACCAACAGCATATCATTTTGTCAGACTGCTCTCCATATAGACCTTGAAATCCAGTCATGGCAAACCAAAGGCTCAGCGTCTGCCAACAACCAGAAGTGGTGACATCAGTGGCGCCACCCCACGTTATGCCCCCCCTCCATCTGTGGCTCCAGGAATCCGCGGAAAGAGGATCCATCCGCCAACCAGCGAGCACCGTACCCTGTTGACAAACACAGGTGGAATTCACGCTGTATGAAACAGAATCGTGTATATCCCCATAGGCAATCACTTAAAACATGCTGAAGCTCTGTGTGTGTGTGTGTGTGTGTGTGTAAATGCATGCATGCATGTGTGTGTGCATGCATGCATGCGTGTGTGCGTGCATGTGTGTGTGCGTGAGGGGACAGGTAGGTAGGTAGGTAGGCAGGTAAGTAAACATGCTTGTATGTGAGTATATATTGTGCATATGTATCACACTAGGTGCATTTGGTGTGTATATGTAACACAGATGCAGTGTTACATAGAATATTATGTGTTTTGTAAAGAACCTAGTGCAGTTTTCTAGACAGAATGCTCCATAAGTATCCATTAGTATAATGATTATTATTATCACTGTACACCTTCACCCACACACCAAAGAATAAAAGCTATACAACTATCAACATAAACTTACTGTCTTGCTCTTCAGATTACTGGGAGTGAGGGGTACAGGTGAAGGGTGGGGTATTGGTAACAATTAACTCCCTGCAATCACTTTATGTATATAAGATACACAGCAGCCCTGTGACACACCTTCTCCCACATGCTGATAAACAAAAATCATTTCCATTATTTTCCTCTTTCTCATCAGTTATCGCCTAGCTGATTGTGTATCGCCCGAAAACTTCAAAACAGCAAATAAAGCACATAAAAAAGAAAGAAAAAAGAATGGAATGAAAGCAACAACATGTGTATGAAAAGTAAAAAAAACAAAACAAAAAAAACAACAACAACAAACAAAAAAGAAAGTCTGCTAGGACAGGGCTCCTTATAACTTAGACTTACCGCCTGCCTGCCGAGCCTCTAGGATGTAAATGTCTTGCTGAAAACAACAAATAGATCCAGTTTCAATTTCAAGAAGGTGTCAAAAGCATATGGACTAATCCATAAAACCTACACATCTGCATTAAGAACAACAACAACAAAAAAGAGCACATGTTTGACCTATGGTCAGGCAGAAACAGAATACATTGTTATACTGGAAGTAGAGCTGACCAGGCTGGATGGAGACTTATAACAAAGCAATGAAATCATCAGATAGACATGGGCTGTCACAGACCCCTGGAGTGGAACTGTGACAATGGTCTGGCCATTCAACTATAATGCCAAAAACGGAAAAAAGCAACAATAACAACAACAAAAACAGCACAAAATTCACCTGAGCAAGATAAAAAAACAAACAAAAAAACAACAACAAAAAACAAAACTACCTCAAAACCCTGCAAAAATCATCCAGATTTTTGATCTTTTTTTCTTTTCTTTTCTCTCTCTCTCTCATGTGATAATAATACAATCAACAGTTTCCCTGATTTGATTATCATCAATGTTATCATTATCGTTTCAATTTTGTTTAATTTATCGTTATCATTATCATCATCATATGTGCCCAACTTACTGGTAAGAGATATGCAAGCGTGTGAATCACTCATGTGCAAGTACTTTGATTTGTCTATGCACAAGATTCAGCACTATATAGATATCATTATTTTCATCATTATCGCTGTTGTTATCTACTTTTAACTATTAACATTTTTGTGTCCCACTTACTGGCAGCCAGTGGATGTTGATCCAGGTGGCATTGTCTAGAATGGCCGTCACTTTCCCCAAGGCATGAGCGTTTTTGTCTTTCTCAGCTGCCGACACACAGATTCCTCTGGATGAGGATTATACATAAATACACATGCACACAAATACATATAATCATAATGGACTCACGGACACATGTTCACAGAAAAAACGCACTCATAAGTACACACACACACACACACACACACACATCAACACATCGAATATTGAAAGTAAATAAAGAAAAACAAGAACAGATGAAAATAGGTAAAACGAAAGAAACAAAAATATAAACAAACAAAAAAACAGGTGAATTCAAAATCTTGGAACGACATTAAACAAAAGAAAAACACACACACATACACACACACAACCCACAACCCACAACATGCTACACACTCACAACCAGCACAGTTACCCCACACTCACTCACTCTTCAGTCAAACATACACACGCACACTCCCCCCCCCGGCCCCCATCCACCCAACCCCCCCACCCTCACACACACCCTTACACAGTAAACACCCCATACTTACAACCAGTGCAGTTCCCCCACCAAGAGGTTGACTGGTCCCGGTGATAATGCTTGGCCAGAGCCCTGGCTCCCACCCACAGCTCTGAATTGGGACTGGAGGGTATCAGAACACAGAGACACTGATTAGTTCTTCGCCACTGGCCTGCGCAACAACCACAGAACAGAATTGAAAAGAACAGCGTACAGTGTATCAGAACAGAGAGACATCAATTAATTCTTCACCGCTGGCCTGCATACAACCACAGAACAGAACGGAAAAGAACAGCGTACAGAATATCAGAACACAGAGACACTGATTAGTTCTTCGCCACTGGCCTGCGCAACAACCACAGAACAGAATTGAAAAGAACAGCGTACAGTTTCAGTTTCAGTAGCTCAAGGAGGCGTCACTGCGTTCGGACAAATCCATATACGCTACACCACATCTGCCAAGCAGATGCCTGACCAGCAGCATAACCCAACGCGCTTAGTCAGGCCTTGAGAAAAAAAAAAGGGTGAATAAATAATAGATAAATACATAAAAAAAAGAACTACTACTTCTACTAATAATATGTATAAGGCACAAAAACTTGATGAAGTCAACTATAAGCGTACATAAAAAATAAAATAAAATAAAAAATAAAAATAAAAAAGCGTACAGTATATCAGAACAGAGACATCAATTAGTTCTTCGCTGCTGGCCTGCATACAATCACAGAACAGAACGGAAAAGAACAGTGTACAGAATATCAGAACATGGAGACATTGGTTAGTTCTTCGCCGCTGGCCTGCACAACAACCACAGAACAGAATTGAAAAGAACAGCGCACAGAATATCAGAACATGGAGACACCGATTAATTCTTCGCTGCTGGCCTGCATGTAACCACAGAACAGAACTGAAAAGAACAGCGCACAGAATATCAGAACAGAGAGACATCGATAAATTCTTCTGCTGGGCAGCATACCATCATAGAAAGGAATTGAAGAGAATGGAATATATATGAAAATATAGAGACACTGATTAATTCCTTGTCCGGCCTGCATGCAATCACAGAACAGACTAGAAACAATATCAGAACACAGAGAGACATTGACTAATTCTTTGGCTGGACTGCACATAATCACAGAATGGAACAGAACAGATCATAACGAAACAGAACAGAACACTGAGAACAGAACAGTACAGAATAGAAGAGTATATAGAACAGTATAGAATAAGTCTTTATTACCAAGTATACCAGGCTCAGAAGAAATATCTCAAGGAGGCATCACTGCGCTCGGACAAAAACATACATAACATAATAAGAAAGGAAGATCATAATCTGAATTAAAAAAAAGAAAAAAAAGACGGGCGCAATAGCCGAGTGGTTTAAGCATTGGACTTTCAATCTGAGAGTCCCAGGTTCGAATCTCGGTGATGGCCCCTGGTGGGTAAAAGGGTGGAGATTTTTCTGATCTCCTAAGTCAACATATGTGCAGACCTGCTTGTGCCTGAACCCCCTTAGTGTGTATATGTAAGCAGAAGATCAAGTACGCATGTTAAAGATCCTGTAATCCATGTCAGTGTTCGGTGGGTTATGAAAACAAGGACATACCCAGCATGCACACCCCCAAAAGTGGAGTATAGCTGCCTACATGGCAGGGTAAAAATGGTCATACACGTAAAAGCCTGATTGTGTACATACGAGTGAACGTGGGAGTTGCAGCCCACGAACGCAGAAGAAGAAAAAAAAATCATGCACAAACACAAATACAGGATATGTACACATGTGCACACACACACACACACACATCTGCAACTCAGTTAAAGTCAACAGGTACTTCCTCGTACACAACAAAACAAACACAAAGACAAACCTGTGTTTTTCCTTAAAGGAAGCCATCAGCCTTTCCCTGGAAGGAGGGAATTTCTCAGCACTGCCCACTGTCTTCCTCAAACCCAGCAAGTCCATGATACCTCGCTTGCCCAGCAGCTGCATGCACATCACAACAGTAATCTTCTTCTTCTTCTCATTATTATTGGCATTTACAACTAATCTTGAAAACAAGAGAGGCAAGGCCTTCAAGACTCACTTGTGATAAATTAAGTCCCCTAGCATTAATTACAGAGTAATTTCCCTTTTTTACTATCTGCACCAAAAACGTTTGCAAAATAAATAAAAATTCCATGCTTAGCAAAAGAAGTTCCTGTTTGAACAAAAAATGATAATAATGACTCCTCTTGTTGTTGTGTCAGAATAAGAGGTCAAAGTTCCAAATTTAGAGAATACAAAAAATATAAATATAACAGTAAATGCAGTTTGCAAAAAATTAGGCTTCTTTTTTTAAATTTTTTTGTGCCTATCCCAGAGGTGCAATATTGTTTTAAACAAGATGACTGAAAAGAACTGAATTTTTCCTATTTTTATGCCAAATTTGGTATCAACTGACAAAGTATTTGCAGAGAAAATGTCAATGTTAAAGTTTACCACGGACACACAGACACACGGACACACACACACACACACACAGACAACCGAACACCGGGTTAAAACATAGACTCACTTTGTTTACACAAGTGAGTCAATAAGCCCAAGGCATCAAGGAGTTATAAAAAAAAAGAGGTGATAAGGACTCAGGACAGGCACTGGGAATATGTGATAAATCTGGTGGTTTCTTTCAAGAGTATGCTGACTTGCATTTGCACACAAAATGTGTAAATCTGTGAATATTTTGCTTCAACACACTGACTTGCACAGGCAAACAAAGTTTATGTAAATCTGATGGTTTGTTTAACATGCTAAACTGCACATGGACACAGGCACGTGGGCACAGGCACATGAAATAAGTAAATGTGTTGGTTTATTTTAACATGCTGTATGCTTTGCAAATGCGCTTGTGCTTGTGAACAAACAAAATGGAAGCCCTCCCCAGACGGAACCAAAACAAACCCTACTGACCAGCAGGACTTCCCGAATCCTGTACTTGATCTCCTCCCTCGTCCAGTGGTCCCACAGGGACTTCAGCCCGGTCAGCATTGGGGTGACGGAGGCAATCACTGACGATCTGGACACACAACCACACTGAAAGACCTGGGCGGTCCTACGGATATCTGAGTGGATCTGGCAAAATGCTTGGAGGAAGTTTCAGTTTCAGTTTCTCAAGGAGGCATTACGGTGCTTGGACAAAACCATAATTATACGCCACACCACATCTGCATGGTGGATGGATGCCTGTCCAGCAGCATAACCCAATGTGCCTTGAGTGCATGCATATATATAAATACATATATTTGTGTACCTCAGAGTGAATTTCTTCTACCGAATTTTGACTGAGGACAACACTTAATGTTGCCATGATTTGTTTTTCAGTGTGCCAAAAGCCTGATGCACACAGGACCTTGGTTTATCATCTCACCCATATGACCAGAAGCTCAATTTGATTTTCCTGTCAAACTTGGAAGAAAGGGTGAGAGCAGGATTTGAACCCAGACCCCCATGTACACTCTACTGGCAGACAAGCGTCTTAACCATTCTGCCACCTTCCTCCTTGACAAGAACGACAAGCAAGACTTGTGACACACTAAAAGTTATGTATTGCATCACCTGATGTAAGCACAGCTCAGTATGTGCTGGGCAAGTCATGTCTAACATCGCTGTATCATGATGATGACAACACGACTACTCCTGCACCATTTCAACAGCTTAAGGAGGTAGGCTGTGTGTCTTGAGAATAAGGAGGGAGGGTGGGTGGGCTGGCGGAAGGAGAGAACACTGAAATGCTAAGAGTAGTAAGACTGTGTGCACGATATGTCATTAGGAAACATTCGGATCATTGTACAAACATCCACACCGAAAAAACAACAACAAAACACACACACACACACACACACAAACAAACACACATACAAAAACACACATACAAACACACATATGAATGCAAACACACTCATACACACCCACTGATGTTGCTGACTAAGATAGGAGGATAAACAAGAAAGAAAAAGCTTTGGAAACAAAGAAAATACACTGTTAGGAAGATGTAACAGCATACCTGTATTCTGTGTATGTCTTCTCATCCAGCATCTCGTACTTTGGCAGATCTAATGCTGGGCAGTGTCTGGGTTCAGAGAAAGATCGCAGACTGAGTACAAAATAAATATAAACATCTCTCTCTCTCTCTCTCTCACTAGATCTAGATATATATAGAAAGAGAGAAAGAGAGAGAGACAGAGAGAGAGAGAGAAAGTGTGAGAGAGATTCAAGATTCAAAGATTAAAAAAAATTATTACTCAACGATAAAGATTTTAGGCATCGCCCAGTCTTCCAATCTGTCCTTGTGACAACAATAACAACATTAATGATAATGACACAACAATAATAATTTTGTTAACACTGCTACATCTACTGCTACTACAACGAAGAATAATCACCATAATCATCATTAACATCGTAAAGGTAATAAAACAAACGCATTCACACATTCATATCCATACACATGCACACACTCTCCCCACCCAACACATACACACATACATACTTATGCACAAACAGAGACATGACCAAAGTGAGAAACTTATAGCGGACATAAAGAGAACAGAGAAACACAACTTTATCATTGTGCATATACAGAAGTGATTAATTTGCTGATGCAGATGTTACAGGTAATAACATCCAATTAACAGGTGAACAAGTAAAAACATTAAAGCACAAAGGTATAAATAAAATAAATTCACTGCATGTAAAGGTATAGATACAAATTTCACAAAAAGCATGATTTTTCTGTCTTTTTTTAGCTGGTAAAAAAAAAAATTGCTTTGTGGGCCTATTGTTTGTGAAGCAGAAGTTGACAGAGAGAGAGACAGAGACAGAGACAGAGACACACAGAGAGAGACAGAGACAGAGAGACAGAGAGAAATAAGCGCAACGCAATTCTGTACGTAAACACTCAACAGGCATAATAGGCAATCTGGCATCTACTGGACACTGCAATGCTCTTGTTTCATTAACAACATTACTTTATCATTACATTACAGACGCATTAGTATGTGTTGTAATTGTATAATCTACATTATGCTCTTCAACTTTCTTTCTACCTTGAAAATCAGCTGTCTTTGGAAAATAAGAAACAAGAATCTTCACAAGCATCATTATATACTGATGTGGACATATAATACACATTTCATTTGAAAGTACATGTTACAACTTTAAACACCAAACTTGGAATTTGACCAAAAGCAGGCTGACAAGCAAATTGCAAGCAGTAATGGCTTGAACTGTATAGTTTCAAAGTGTAAGAACGTACTAACAAGACACTTATGACTTACTTGGTTTCCATCCACTCATTCAGCATGAGGGCCAGACATTTGTAAAGGGGGCTTGTGGGATAGCCGAAGATAGAGTTACGGGTGTTGGCCTCTTTGCCATCAATCTCCAGCAACAGGTCAACATCGCTGCAGATCCGGTCTGGACGATCAAGCTCTTCTTCCAATATCTGAACAATTAAACATGAATTAAAAAAATGTAAAAAAAATGTTTTGTTAAAGTTAAACTGACGTGGTGGTGTCATAAAATCTAATATATATAAACATTTGGATGTGATGTTTTTGTTTTTGTGGCAGTCATGGTGATATACATATTAAAGATAAACATAAGCTAAAATACAGTTGCTTCTACTAGTTCTACTTCTAGGCACATTATTCAGAAACTGACCTGATTAAGTTTTGTTTAGGTAGATCTATATTCAGTTCAATACTTCATCAAAACTATAAAAATGAAAAATAGAAAATAAGATAAAATTAAAAAGAAGTGCAAATTCACATCATTCTCGATAACAGGGAACTGTCAACAAGATACCCCTAAAAGCGGAAGGTTATGGACAAATCAGTGATTTAAGTGTGGTCACCGTTCTTGTCAAGCCTTTTGTGACATCACTGCCACACTGAACTAATGATCTGTCAACTATGCAAATGGACTGACCAAAACATCTACAAATTCTCAATATTTCATGTTTTCTTGAGAAGACCTGGTACTGGTCCTAAACTTTTGTTAAAGTCTGTATTTCATCACTTTATCAAATGAGATCAAAGACACCAAGACAGAAAGTACACTGAACCAAATCACAGACAACTCACATAATACTCTCAGTGTCTGTGAACAAAAAAAGAAAAAAAAAAAGAGAAAAAAAGAGAGAAAAACATATAAAAGCTGGTTAATCTATATATATATGTGGAGTGATGGCCTAGAGGTAAAGCGTCCACCTAGGAAGTGAGAGAATCTGAGCGCACTGGTTCGAATCACGACTCACTCCCTCCACTCCACTAGACCTTGAATGGTGGTCTGGACGCTAGTCATTCGAATGAGATGATAAACCAAGGTCCTGTGTGCAGCATGCACTTAGCACACGTAAAAGAACCCACAGCAACAATAGGATTGTTCCTGGCAAAATTCTGTAGAAAAATCCACTTGGATAGGAAAAACAAATAAACTATAAGCTATCCACTCTGACCTTTTCTGCAGTCAACGGATCTGGCCCCAAGTATCTTTCTGAACTCCTCTATATCTATACCCCATCTCGCCAGCTCTGTTCTTCCTCTGATACTCGACTTCTCAGGATACCTCACGTCAGAAGTAAGACCTATGGCCACAGATCTTTTTCTTTTCAATCTCCAAAGACGTGGAACAAGCTCCCTGACAACCTCCATCATTCTGATTCCCTTGCATCTTTTAAATCTCATCTCAAAACTCACCTTTTCCCTCAGCAATAAGTTCAATTGTGGCAGGTCCACTACCTTTGCTTTAGCTGTGCTTGACTATGTGTGTATACATATGTATGTGTGCATAACTACATGCATGTATATGAATGTGTATTGTGTGTGTGTGTGTGTGTGTGTGTGTGCGTGCGCACGTGTGTATGTAATTTTGTGCCTGCCTATGTGTGCGTATGTGTTGAGGGTAGCTGTTAGATACACATGTGTCATGTATGTTAAAATGTATACTGTGTATGCATTGTGTGTGTGTGTGTGTGTGTGTGTGTGTGTGTGTGTGTGTGAGCGTGTGAGTGTGTGTGTGTGTGTGTGTGTGTGTGTGTGTGTGTGTGTGTGTGTAGTCACATTTTGATGTGTCCATGTAACATTCATGTAATGTGTTATGTTAACAAAAGTGTTTTTCTAAAGCACCTAGAGCAGATCTCTGGATAGTGTGCTATATAAGTATCCATTATTATTATTATTATTATTGTTATTATTATTATTATTATTATTAGTCCTTGTTATGAATCCATAGCAGGATCATGAAAAAGTTTGAATTAGACTTTATACCACGAGTACAGTCTTAAATACATTGTTGTTAGTTTTACTTCCATGAAATAACATGACATCCTGACACAGCTAGATTATGACTAATCTGTACTGAAGTACATGTGTATACATGCCCTTTAAAAAACATTCAACAGAGAGAGAGAGAGAGAGAGAGAGAGAGAGAGAGAGAGAGAGAGAGAGAGAGTTTCAGTTTCAGTTTCAGTAGCTCAAGGAGGCGTCACTGCGTTCGGACAAAACCATATACGCTACACCACATCTGCCAAGCAGATGCCTGACCAGCAGCGTAACCCAACGCGCTTAGTCAGGCCTTGGGAAAAAAAAAAAAAAAAAAAAAAAAAAAAACCACACACAACCACACACACAAAACAAAAACAAAAAAAAACAAAAAAAAACAACAACAAAAAAAACAACAACAAAAAAAAACAAAAACAAAAAAAAAAAAAAAAAAAAACAACAACAAAAAAACGGGGGAATAAATAATAGATAAGCTTGCATAAATAAATAAATAAATAAATAAATAAATAATAATTATAATATAGAAAAAGGTAGTAGTAATAATATTAGTAATACTAATAAAATGATAATAATAAAACATAAATAAATAAATAAATAAGACAACAATGGTGATAAATAATCAAATAAATGTAAAAAATGAAGACACACATTCACACATACACCCACACATGCATAACAGAAATGCACCAGACATGCAGTTTCACATATATGAAAGCACAGTCAAATACATATAAACGTACATGAGCTCCAACACACACACACACACACGCATTACCGTGCACCTCCTCTACCCCCCTCCTCCACACACTTATTTCTAGTCTAAGTATCGCAGCTTCCACGGCACACACACACACACACAAACACAAACACACACTCACAGAGATGAACACTTACTTGTACAAGCACATATGAAAGCACAGTCAAATACATATAAACGTACATGAGCTCCAACACACACACACACACACACACACATTACCAGAGAGAGAGAGAGAGTATAATAGTCTCATATATATATATATATATATATATAAGAAAGTGGAAATGACAAATAATATAAAAAGAAGAAAATGTGGTAAGAATGGGAGAGAGAGAGAAGCATATTTTATATACTATCATGTATCAATAACATAAGAAACAATACTGAGAATAATTCAGTCACACACACACACACACACACACACACACACACACACACACACACACACACACACACACACACACACATATATATATATATATATATTTCTATCTTATAATTTATACAAATATTACAATACTAATTATTACAATACTGAGAATGAGTCATAATGTTTTTAGTTCTTTATGGATATATAAATTTGCAAGTAACTTTCTTGAATACAGGCAGATTTTTTCTCTCCTGAATTTGAAGAGCAGATCTATAGATTTATATCATTACATTCTACAAACATCCCCATGAATACATAAGACTTAAGATTTGAATAAATTGACTCCTGGGAGTTGTACCATGATCTGGTGTGTATGAATGATGGATTGGGTTGATTACAAATTTACTTCTTAAAGAATGTTGTTTCTATAATATAAGCTGAGTCCCAAATAACTGATGCTTAACTGATGTGGGATTCAGTATAGGCATAGAACTAGAAGAATAATTTTCTGTAATTTCTGCTATGCAATTAAAAGAAATGTTTCACTTAGATGGGACATTTTGGGGGATACACACACACACACACACACACACACACACTCTCTCTCTCTCTCTCTCTCTCTCTCTCTCTCTCTCTAATATAGATCTCTATTTTTTCTTCTTCTTTTTTTTTTCTTTTTTTTTTTTTGGTTTTTTTGCACAAACATCCATAATATGAATGGACAAGGATTTTTATTATCTATTGTAATTGTAACACCACAAATTTCTGTCAATATACTTCCTCAATTATTTCATTAACAAAAGATAAGCTATTTGACAAAAAAAGGTGCTTTTGTTTTGTAGATTTTAAAAATATTTTGCTTTCTTAATCCAAGTTAGGAAATGGATACATATTCATTTGATTTCATTCTGCCCACTCAAGCAGAGAGAGAGAGAGATTCAGATGGTTTATTCATTTTAGGCCTAGGCCCCTCATGAAGGGGAAAGTGAACAGGCAATAATCATATCATTTAAGACATAAAGATCAAAACAATGCAGCTATGGATATATCAGGTTAATCAGGAACATTAAGAAGTGAGGATTTCCCTATATCTAAATGCTTTGTAGAAAAACAGAGACAAATTTCGCACATCTTGGTCAGTACAAGACAACAATAGAACCAATTTGATGAGACAAGGTTGTCAATAGTATCTGGGTCAAATAAAAGTCTCTCTGATTTCTTTCAGTACTTCACAACAAAGAACAAAATGAACTTCATTTTCTTTTGAATGTTTACACGTAGGACATATCAAATCAGATTCTTTCACTTTTTTGTATCTATACCTATGTACAGCCAAATCAGAAATACCCAGTCTAAACCTTGTTGTGATATACTTTATATGTTTATCAAGATTCAGAAGCAAATATGGTTTCACAACATGCGAGACACAAAATGTTCTATATATCTCAAACCTTTCACTAGTCAAGATGTGCTGATTCCATTCCTGCCATCTGCTATCTATTAGACATTGTCAAAAAGCAATTATAAAACCTACTTCACAGCCTACACTTTGATTCAGCCACACATGTCCAAAACCATGTTTAAACAGAGGCGCACATTTGATGCCCAGTTGATTTTACCCCTACTAAGTACTATCCAGTTCACATAACATTTGGTAAGCTTTGTATGGCAGTCTTGAATCTTCCATTTGTAATATTCTTAACCAATAGCGAATACAACTAACTGCAGAGTTAACAGATATTGGATATCAATTTGTTTCACCATATACTAAATCATTTGGTGTCTGCCTATCCACACCCAAAAATCATTTAACAGCAAATAAATGAACAGACTCACAATGTACAACAGCCTTACCCAAACCCCATAACTGAGAACCATACTGTACAATTGGTTGCACTTGTGCATCGAATATTTTGATAAATAACTCAAACGAATTATTATTAAGAATATATAACTTTTGCATAATACGTAATAAAGCATTTTTGGCCCTACTACCTAGATCTTTGCAAGCAACAACGAATCTAAGACAAGTAGAAAAAAGAATTCCCAAATATTTGTAAACATTCACTACAGGCATAATGGTACCGTTATAAACCCATCTTTCCCTTGCACCTAAATACCCACCCTTTTGAAAAACAATTATATTACTTTTGGACATGTTGACCTTTAATTTAAGTGATACAGTTGCCCTATGTAAATTGTTCAGTTGAGTTTGTAAACCAACAACATTTTCTGAAAACAAAACTTGGACATTTTGACCTTTAATTTAAGTGATACAGCTGCCCTATGTAAATTGTTCAGTTGAGTTTGTAAACCAACAACAGTTTCTGAAAACAAAACCACATCATCAGCCAAAAGAAGAATGAACAGTTCAAATGGATCATTTAAGAATGTTGCTTCATGCCTTCCATTGTTAATAACCTCTAACCTCTAATACAGAGAGAGAGAGAGAGAGAGAGAGAGAGAGAGAGAGAAGCATTTCATACAAAATCTACATAATGAGTGTATTTTGATTAGTGTTAGTGGTGTGTGTTAGTGGTGTGTGTGTGTGTGTGTGTGTGTGTGTGTGTGTTAGTGGGGTGTGTGTGTGTGTGTGTGTGTGTGTGTGTGTGTGTGTGTGTGTGTGTGTGTTCCCACATCCACAAAAAAAGAAACAAAATCCAATACAAATATCAGGATTCTTCCATTCTCACCTCTTTGATGTATTCATCCAGTACACACGCCCCTTCGGACATTTTTATGTCTGGCACACGATGCTATCCAGTCCCCTCCTTTCAAAGTCGTGGGAAAAAAAATCAGAGCACTCTTGTGTCGATGGTCTGCACAGCCACTTCTGAGTTTGCGTTTCACAATGACGAATACCTATTTTTACCTTCAACCAATCGGTTAGCTGACTGCTTATTGTGCAACTGGCCCCTGAGTTAATCAACTCCAATCAAATAATTTTTATCTGTGAAAACTCTTTGATGTGTGTGTGTGTGTGTTTTGAACGAAGAACAAAAGACAAAACATATGAATCTAGTAAATGAATCACAGCAGTTCTGAAACGAATGGGCATCTGAGAACAGAACGGGTCGGGCCTTTCTTATATAAGCTTGGTGAATACAGATGAGGATATTCTGGAACTCTCTCGTACGCTTGCTGCGAAGTCATGCGGTTAACCATGTTTCGTCGTGCTTTCGCTCAGGAAGTTAGCAAGATGTACCACTCTTAAATATAATCCTGCAGTAAACGTAGCTAGTTATCTCCCATGAGTTGACATACTTCTTCATAATAATTTTTATTCAGAACTGCTACTACTACTACTACTGCTACTACTACTAATTATTATTATTATTAAGAAATTAGGTTATTTAAAAAAAGTGTTTGATTCGGTTTTTTTGGTGGTGTTTTCCAAGGCTTCTTCTTTTTCCTTTTTTTTTTTCCTCATTACACAACCAACATCGATGTACTGATGAGTCTGTCGTGACTGGTGCATGCCGCTGGGCTTTGATCTCAATTAAGGTCTGATCATGGCATTGCTGGGTTTATGCCGGCGAAGTAAAGGCATCTGCTTTTTTTTCCAGTTCTTTTTTCAGCAGATGTCAGTACGTGGTGTAGCGGCGGCATAAAACTGATACGTCCGCAAGCTTTGACATCCCCTCAAGTTCAGTGAAACCTGGCGGAACTGCATGCATACTGCTTACTGAGCCAGTAGGCGCACTTCATTCGTTTCCTGTGTCATTCAGTCAGATTTCAGGCACGCACACATACACACTCAGACAGACATGTAACATTTTACGTGTATGACCGTTTCGTCTATTTACCCCGCCATGTAGGCAGCCATACCGTCTGTTTTCAGGGTTGTGCATGCTGGGTATGTCTGAAGTTCTTAATTGTTTCCGGCATAACCCACCGAACGCTGACATGGATTACATGATCTTTAACATGCATATATGATCTTCTGCGTGCGTAGTATATGCATGCATTAAGGGGCTTAAGGTACTAGCAGGGCTGCACATAATAAGTGTTGAACTGGGAGATCTCTACCCTTCACCCACCAGGCGCCGTCACCGAGATTCGAACCCGGCCGGGACCATCAGACTGAGTCTAACGCTTTTTAACCATTCGGCTGTTGTCCAAGGCCATCACACCATCGATCCCCTCAAAGAAATAAAAGCAGAGAGCGGGAGCGGCCGTAAGTCTAACATGAAAGGTAGAGCACGATGCTTTGCAAATCAAACAAATATCGGCATCATTTCCAAACCAACATTGCGCAAATTTCTTCAAAACGGAACAGAGTCTCTGTGGGCTTTTCCAAATACAATAGACTGAGCAACACACTAGACGCCACGTTCTTGGCATCAGAGATCTTTTCCCATCCCTCTTGCGGCCAGTCAGTGGCAGCCTCTGTGCGTGTGTGTATGTGTGTGTTTGTGTGTATGTGTGGGTCTATGTTTTTGAGTGCGTTTGTGCATGCGTGAGAGTGTAAGTGTACACAAGTGTCAGGAGAGTTCTGTGCATGTGTGTGTGTGTGTGTGTGTGTGTGTGTGTGTGTGTGTGTGTGTGTTGTGTGTGTGTGTGTGAGGGGGAGGTGGGGGTGCAGGGAGGAGGTGAGATAGAGGATGAGGTATGTGAGTGTATGCATGCCTACACCGTGGGAGCATCAGGATACTGGAACGTATATATTATATATATATCTTTGTATATATGTGTGTGGGGTTGGGGGTGGGAGATATGGACGTGTGTGTGTGTGTGCTTGTACAAGTAAGTGTTCATCTGTGTGTGTGAGTGTGTGTGTGCGTGTGCGTGTTTGTGTGTGTGTGTGTGTGTGTGTGTGTGTGTGTGTGTGTGTGGGTGCGTGTGCCGTGGAAGCTGCGATACATAGACTAGAAACTCCGAGTGTGTGGAGGAGGGGGTAGAGGAGGTGCAGGGAAATTTGTGGTGTGTGTGTGTGTGTGTGTGCGTGTGTGTGTGTGTGTGTGTGTATTGGAGCTCATGTACGTTTATATGTATTTGACTGTGCTTTCATATCTATGAAACTGCGTTTTGGGGGCATATCTGTTATGCATGTGTGGGTGTATGTGTGAATGTGTGTCTTCATGTTTTATATTTATTTGCTTATTTATCATCATTGTTGTCTTATTTATTTAATTATTTATTTATTATTATTATTAGTATTATTCTTATTATTATTTTTATTCTTCTTCTTCTTCTTCTTCTTCTTATTATTATTATTTTATCATTATTTTCATTACTACTATCTTTTTTTTTTCTTTTCTTTTTTTCCCATTCATAATTATTATTTATTTATTTATGTATGTACGCTTCTCTCTCTCTCTCTCTCTCTCTCTATATATATATATATATATATGTATACATACATATATATATATATATATATATATATATATATATACCTTTTTTTTTCTTTTCTTTTTTTTCTCAAGGCCTGACTAAGCGCGTTGGGTTACGCTGCTGGTCAGGCATCTGCTTGGCAGATGTGGTGTAGCGTATATGGATTTGTCCGAACGCAGTGACGCCTCCTTGAGCTACTGATACTGATACTGTGCCCGTCAACCCTGAGAACAGTTGTCAATTTGTTTCACAACTTCGGCGGCGGTCATACATCAGTGGTCATCTTCCGAGGAGCCGATTGAGTGATGATCGATTTTTGTGTCTGCGAGCCACACTGATGTAGGCCTATATGCCGACGCGAATCAGTGTGTGTGTGTGTGTGCCTACGTCTGTATGACGCGATGTTCTAGATGCGAAGATATATGTATATATATTATCATATATAATTATATATAACGCGATGTTCAATGTTCAATGTTGCACACGATGTGCAATAACCATGCAAACTTCGAACCAATAACTTGAGCACATCGTTTATATCATTACAATTTACATCTGCTTTTACTTGTTTGTTCCTTGATAACATTCTTTTGGGATTTTTTTTAATGTGACCAAGCGCTATGCTTGCTCCAAAACTTGCCTCAAGCTGTATTAGCTTGCCTCACGCACAAGCTGTATTAGCAGACAACAGTTTTCACAACTAACCAGCAGGCAGAATATGTGTGACGTCACTCCCAGTTTGAACGCAAAGCTGCTTACATCATTTTGTTCTCACCAGACAGCCTACTCCTGGACCAGAGTCTCCGTATGCTATTGGCTGAGCTGGAATCTGTGTTTCTGGTCCACCGTATTTAACTAATATATCTTTTGTCAGATCAGTAAACTACAAGTATTATATACTGGCAGAATCGTCACGATTCCATCTTTAAGTCTATTCCATTTGTGTTTGCCTACGTTAAACTGATTTAACGCAGTTTGTAATTTTCAGTGACGAGCTTGTTAAAACTGACCCTATTCAGGTGACTTAAATTAAGATTATAAATTCATCTTACAAAATCAACACTTCATTTTACACTCATTAGAAAGTAGGCGTTGAGCTCTTTCTTTTGCAACTTATCCGACGTAAATCGGTTCAGGAATCATTTAGAAATCTGTCACTGAACACCTTGTAAGAAACACAGTTGTTGTCAGATTTGGCCAGATTAGCGCCGATCTGCTCACAGCACACGTGATTGTCTTTGTGGTCCGCTTAACCTGCATAAATTGGCACAGTGAGTGATGAGTGGTCATTTCATACCTGGTCAGTCATCTGACCAGAGCTGCTCTCTCTCTCTCTCTCTTGCTGTGTCGAGAGCAGTGTGTTTGTCGTGTGTGTCCCCACAATGGCTGACATCTCGCTACGTATCGCTGTAAGTACTATTGTGTAGAATGTGCTGATGATTTGTAAAATGTATTCTTCGACACAGTACTTGTGTTCATATGAGTATGTTCAGTTATTGCTTTGTTCAGTTATTGCTTTGACATGTTAGTCACAGCTCAGCTATGATTGATCTAAATAATCACCATGTCGTCATATGCTTGGAGCAGTATTCCATTTAATTCTTCTTAACGTCACAGTCAATGACGTCTCTGGACACTGATAGTTTGTTCCAGAATATTCTAGTGAGTGTATGATGTGTTCTTTCTCATTTGCTGTCACTGATGAACGTTGGTGTTTCACTGATTCTCAGTACTCTAAGATGTGTGTAGTATTCTGTCATGATTACAATATAGTGTTGGATTAATATCAGTTATTGGTTAAAACCACCTGATATGTATCAGTCTGTTAATTGTAATTTAGTTATCATGCCCTCTCCTATATAGCTTACTCCAGTATAGTGCTACATGATAAACTGATTCATTTGAGTCACTTTGACACAGTATAAGGTTTACCTAATCTATACTGTCAGTGTACTTTCACTAAATCAGCATAGCTTCAATCACTTTAACTGCACTATTTAAATGTATTAGAAATGCCATTTGATGTCAGTGTTTGGTCTTCACACATATCCATTACCAAGTGGTAGTCTTTCCATGTAATATGTATACATGTGCTTTACTATTCACTTGTGCTTACATGTTGTACTAATGACATTTGTTTGTGTCATTCCAGGCACTGTCTTCTCTTTTAATATCTTCTCTTTTTATATCTTCTCTTCTTAGTCTTCTCTTTTTATGTCTTCTCTTCTTATATCCCCCACTCCCCTCCCCAACAACAACCACGAATAAAATAAAAAAAATAAAATAAATATATATAAAAGGATAAAATAAAAAGTAAACAAAGAAAGAAAAATAAATTTTTAAAAAGAAGAAAAAATGAAGGCTCGACTTTAGACAACAGACCCCTTGAGAGTTCTATAGCCATCTTAATTGGACCTTGCGCATGCACATCTACCATTCATCCCAAATGCGAGCAATGTCGAAGGCGATAGACATAAACAAAAGAAGCAAACATGTGGGCCTTGACACTTTTTCTATCTTCAGTCCCCGCGCGTTTGTGAACCCCATAATGCAGAGGCGTTGAATTCGTTCTTACACGTGAGGAAAAAGACAGTGGACGGTTCATATGACGAACGTGTCGCCATATAAGACTACTACTTATTTTTGGAGTGTTTTGTGATCGGGACACGAAGAATGATTTCTGCGTTGCGTTTGATCATACCCGTCTGCTTTCATTGTCTCATCAGTCAAAAGGATACAACGAGAAGGAAACTGCTGGAGCTTTGTGTGTTTAGTACTGAAACCTAAGCAACGTACATTTCGTTTCATAGTTTGAACATTATTCATTATTGTGAATATGTTTGGTTGACTGCAACTGGTACATGATGAGCACACCTTCTCCGGCTCCTTCCCCGCTCCAAGACAGCACCGGGTGAAAGTCATAGATTGTGGATATTATATGTGAATTTAGTATGAGTGTTTCACTCCTAGACAGGTAACAAATAGTCATTACATCTTCCACATCTGCGTAATATTTGTTCACTCATTATCATTATTATCATTTTTTTTCATACTAAAGGTGATTCACACAAGTACTCGGGGGCTCCATACAGAATGTCACGTGATTTCACAGTTTGCTGTCCTCCATTTCTTCAATTGAAGCCTCCTATTGCTACAACCGTACTGGCCAAACACTGACTGTATAAATTAATGAAATGTCATCATATGTACAATAAGTGGTATTTAGTATAAATCATAGTTAAAAGTTTCGACAGCTCCAAACAATTAAACCTGAGTTTGACTGGCCTCTGCTTGCCCTTGTCGTACGTGAATTCGCTGGCAAGATCATATGTACCTGTGTGATCGCGGGTTTAGATTCAGAACAGGTGCTCAGTACAGGTGAGTGCGCAAAAGATTTAAGAAAACTAAAATATGAAGCAAAAAGTCGAAAAACACGAAGCCTGCTGTTTTCACGTTCTGCAGTCTCTCGAGATACTCACACTGAGAGATATATCTACACTACATATATGTCTATAGCTAGCTCGGTCGTATGGGCGAGTTTAACGACCTATTGGCATTTCGCCCTTAAGGTCAAGTTGTTCGTGGCTGTGGTCTGTTCCGCGAAGGGTGATGTGGTCGAGGCTGAGTCACAGAACGATACATCATGCTGGTACGCCTATAAAAATAATTAAATCATCTACGATAAATTATTTCCCAAACACACTCAGACATTGAAAGATAACATGACGCTGGTACGACTTTTTATTTCTCATCATCTACAATCTTTCCCCAAAATATACTCACACACAGAATGCTGGTACGACTATTTATTGCTTTTTATTGATTAATGGAGAACAAGGAAAGTTGGAGAGCTTCAGCCGACCAAAGGATCCTCTCCCCCATGGTGCAGCAGCTGATTCAAGAGAGCGTCCAAGGGACTCACGGCACCGGATCCCAGGTGGGTGGCGCTTTGGTGACACACCCCACTGTAGCTGATGGTCAGGTCCACTGCAACAACAACAACAGAATGCAGTATAAGTGTTATGTTAGAGGTTCTTTTCTCCTAGTTTTGTACTGAGTTAATCCTCACGGTTTATTCAGTTGTTTGTTGTTGGTTCATCCTCGCGGTTTATTCAGTTGTTTGTTGATGGTTCCAGTCTAATACCATCATCTTAGATGAACAGACCATAGATAAACGAACCATGCCGATGATTTATTTTTTTGCTGTTTTTAGTATCTAATCTTTCCTTTTCAACATAACTTTCTGTTTATATTTGTTCAACACCCGAAAAAGGAATATCGCTGCGTGCATGGCGGGGCGGTAAAAACGGTCATACACGTAAAACCCCACTCGTGTACATACAAGTGAACGTGGGAGTTGCAGCCCACGAACGAAGAAAAAGAAGAAGAGTTTTGTTTAGTATCCTGTCTTTCCTTTTGAACATCACTTTCTGTTTATTTTTTGTTGGTATATTGTTAGTATCAGTATCTTTCGTTTTCAACCTCGGTTGTTTTTTTTTCAATGGTTTATTTTCTAAATATCTTATCCCTCCTTTTCAACCTCGGTTTATTCCTTTGTTGGCCAATGACTGATCTTATTAGTATCTTTCCTTTGTCTTTCTTTGTTTCCATCCTTTCATCCAGATTACCCCACCCCCCTTTCCCGGGACTTTCTATCCAACGTTATATCGTAAAGGTACAGCTGATGCACTCGATAGGAAGTATTGCCGCAGATAGAATGTCAATTTCCACACACGCACACACGCACGCGAGCACACACATACACACACACACACACAATCAGCCCCCACACACCCCAACACACGCACAAACACACACACAACACCCCCCACACCCCTTCACACACACACACACACAACCACACACACACATACCCGCCCCCCCCTTCCCCCACACACAGCAGCAGCACCACAGCACTGACCCTGGTTGGGACACACACACACACACACACACACAATCCCTCCCCCCTCCTCCCTCACACACACACACACACACACACACAATCCCTCACCCCCCTCCAACACACACACACACAACCCCCCCACCCACCTCTCTCTATCTCACACACACACACAAAACCAACACACATTCACACAGCACCAACAGCAGCAGCAACACAACACAACACAACACAACACAACACAACTGACCCTGGTTGACGTCCATGCTGTGACAAAGCTGACACTCGCTAGCATAGCTCTGGCCGTCAGAGGCGCACACGTAGTCCAGGGTGTGGGGGCAGGAAGGCTTCAAGCTGATCCCGCCCTCCACGGCGATGTCAGACGTGTCCACCTGGTACTTGGAGCAGTCGGGCTGTGTGAGACATACAGCATCATCATCATCGTCATCATCATCATCGTCGTCATCGTCATTATCATCATCATCGTCGTCGTCATCATCGTCGTCATCACCATCTTCGTCGTCGTCATCATCATCATCATCGTCGTCGTCGTCATATTAAAAGTCGTCGTCATAATTGTCGTCGTCATCATCATGGTGGTGTGTGTGTGTGTGTGTGTGTGTGTGTGTGTGTGTGTACATGCACGCGAATGATTTTAACAGTTTCAGTTTCAGTTTCACTTTCTCAAGGAGGCGTCACTGCGTTCGGACAAATCCATACACGCTACACCACATCTGTTGAGCAGATGCCTGACCAGCAGCATAACCCAACGCGCTTAGTCAGGCCTTGAGTGCATGCTTACATATTTGTGTACCTATGAAAGTGGATTTCATTTTACGTAATTTCGCCAGAGGACAACCCTCTCGTTGCCATGGGTTCTTTTTCAGTGCGCCAAGTGCGTGCTGCACACGGGACCTCGGTTTATCGTCTCATCCGAAAGACTAGACGCTCAGTTTGATTTTCCAGTCAAACTTAAGAGAAAGGGCGAGAGCGGGATTCGAACCCACACCCTCACGGACTCTCTGTATTGGCAGCTGAGCGTCTTAACCATTCTGCCACCTTCCTCCTAAACTGAAACTGAAACTGATTTTAACAACAGCAAGCTTATAATTGCTTACCACTGTGGGGGTGGGGCAGCTATCACCATACAGCAGAATGGAGAGACGCGTGTTGTTGTTGGCCGCCTCGCACTCAGCACGTTTGAAGAGACACGTGTTATCTGCAACAAAACACACACACTGGTACCACCATACAGTAAGGCTACCATGATAATAATGTGTTCTCATGTCTGCAGAGGAGAACTTGATTTTTGTTTTGTTCTTCATTGAACTGAGGTTTGTCTGAAGAAAGAACAGCAGCAGCTGCAGTATCGTTTGTAATTGGTATTCATTGTACGTTGCCTAACAGTGGTTGAGGTAATAGCAGCCGTCTAGTTCTGGTTGTAGTCGTAGAAGTACTAGCAGTAACTCAGGTTTTAATCAATGTCCAGTATAACGGTTTAGGCTCAGTATTTGAAACGGTGCACTTGCATTCAACACACTTGGAAAAAAAAATCAAACAAAACAAAACAACCACAACAAAAAACACAACAACTCATTTAAAAAAGAAGTCCATATTTTTATAATTAGCAGTTTTGACGAAGTTAAACCGGGAGAGAGATTTTTTTTTATATGTGAGCATGTTCCTTGGTTTTAATCTCTGCTGATACTGTCCATGCATCTACCAGTGAACCATAACTATGGGAATTATTGGCATGTGGGTAATCTATAGAAAATGACTCTACCTTATTCGACAAGCTCTACATGGATTATTTAACAAACCATTTCAATACCGAAGTAAATACCTGACAAAAAAGCGTCAAGTTCCAATTCCATACATTGTTTAACACCAGTAGTAATTTAAAAAATCTCACTTCTTGAAATAAAAAGCGTTCCTGACAATGATCATGAATTCTATTTAACTGGCGATTTCTGTTATGGCTCATCCAGTTCCAATTGTTATTTCCTCCTGAAATTACGTCGTTTGATTGTTTTTATTTCTTTTCAAGTTTATGCAGTTAACTCATTGAGTCCTGCGCCCCAGTATTGCGCTGACTTAAAAATGTGTCACTAATTTTAATTAAATTAGTTTACATGTTCCTACTCATGCATGAACCCTAAGAAAAAGACTTTTTCTGCAGCATTTCTGGATCTGTCCACACATGATTTGGAGGGGAAAAAAACATTTTCTGTGGGTTTTTTCTGCATCAGTATGGAATGGACGCCTGCCGAGGCTGTAAGCTCCCTACAGAGTTGCATGGGTTAATATTTTGTGTTTTGCCATTTCAAGTTCCGCTGATTTGAAATTTGAAATTTTTTTCATGTCTTACGTTTTCATGTATCCCTACTGGCTTTTATTAGATCTTCTTGTTCCCCCCACCCCCTCCCCACTCACCATACACATTGCCATCAGAAGCGCACACAGGTTTTCTCTCCTCGTCGCAGATCAAGTTGCAAGCTGATTGGTCCACGTGAAGGAAGTGGTTGGCGCCACACTCGCCGTGACTGGCGGCGGTCAAGGTCATACCTTTCTCCTGATATTGGCAGGCCGCCACAGACAGGAAGCACATGTTGGCTGTCACAGAGCAAAATCTAATGGTAATAATCAATATTGACCATGATAATGATTATGAAAATAATGTAATGATGATGATAATTATATTAATAATAATAATAATAATAATTACAAGAACAATAAAACTCTTCACCAGTAAATTTCAAAGCTGAACGTTTCATAAATCAAGTCCACTGAGTCGGTTAACACTGAACCGATTCAGTCATCAAAGTCTAGTACTGATTAACTGTCGTGCATCTATTGGCGAAGGCCACATTTCAGACTTTTAACAAAATGTTTTTACGTGGTCTGATACGGCGTGTCAGTTCAACAATATTAATTTTACTTGAATTTTACGTCATCTGATGGTTTGAGTAAGACTTGAGCGAACTGGTTCTTTTGCCAACCCAGCTTCAAACCGGCATTATTTTGCATTCTCTTCGGTGTTAAGAACCGACCTGTAACTGAATCCGCCCTGAACTGAATGGCTACTGTACACCGAAGCTGGACAATAAACAAAAAGATATGATTTTATATGATTCGCAAACAATTATAACACTTGAATAGGTACCACCATCACCGCTTACTCGCCAGTCATCCCCCCCCCTCACCCCCTCCCCACCCAACTCTAGACCTACATGACCAGAAAAAAAGAAAGAAAGAAAATAATCCGTGAAAGCAACTAAAAAGATGATCGTTCAGCCTCTAATTCGGAGCAATATGGTTTCCCTTGTTTAATCAAAAAGTCTTTCTCATTAAAACTTTGCTAATCAAATACGGTCGATATCGGGGTGCCCAGTCCTTTCTCTCTCTCTCTCTCTCTCTCTCTACTCTCTTTCTCTCTCTCTCATGTGTGTGTGTGTGTGTGTGTGTGTGTGTGTGTGTGTGTGTAGTCCACTATACGTACAGTAAGTCTTTCCATCGGAGCCGCAGACAGGGGCGTACTGCTCAGTGCAGAACTTGTCACAGCGAGACACAGCACGCAGTTGCACAGGACTGGCAACTGCGCCTGCAAGCACCACACAGGATCATGCATGTGACATGATAATTATATGAGAGAGAGAGACAGAGAGAGAGAGAGAGAGACAGACAGACTGACAAAGACAGAGACAGGAAGACTGAGAAAGAACTCAGAACTGTTTCAATGTAAGGCTGCCGACCTGTATACATATGGATGCACATCTTCTTCTTTCCGTTACACGACCAACATCGCCTTGCCGATGATGGTATTTTCGTGTCTTCATAACCCACCGAGCGCTGACATGGATTACAGGATCTTTAACGTGCGTATTTGATCTTCTGCGTGCGTATGCACACGAAGGGGGTTCAGACACTAGCAGGTGTGCACATACGTTGACCTGGGAGATCGGAAAAATCTCCACCCTTTACCCACCAGGCGCCGTTACCGTGATTCGAACCCGGGACCCTCAGATTGAAAGTCCAACGCTTAAACCACTCGACTATTGCGCCCGTCAATGTTGCAATCAAGACTGAGAAAGAAGAAAGAGAGTGTGCATTTTATTTGTGTGTGTGTGTGTGTGTGTGTGTGTGTGTGTGTGTGTGTGTGTGTGTGTGTGTGTATCTCTCTGTGTGTGTGTGTGTGTGTGTGTGTGAGAGAGGGAGAGAGAGACAGAGAGACAGAGAGTATGCATGCACAACCGTAGAGGAAACAGGGCCCATCCTTGCAGGACTCCATTCCATGAAGTGTCCGTGGACGACCCTGTGCCTCAAGAATGGGTCTTCATTCCCACAAAAAAATGACCTGCCCTACTTACTCATCCGTCGGACACGACGGGAGAATCCAGACATCTGATGCTTAGTATCTTGCGATTACACATCATTTCCAAATCCGCTGTGAATGTTCATGTCTCACTTGTTTCAGTACAGAAAGACGGAAACACACACACACACACAACAAGTGCACGCAGGAGTATCATCATGTATTTCATGGAGACGTTCTCGCCATATAGGTTTCGGTCTAGACAGTGCATATGTTGTCTATGGTGCCTTTGAGAGGATTTCTGGTTGTGAGCGATAAATCAACTGTTGTTCTGATATTTTTTAGTATTAATCTTATCATGCACACATTGTGTGGAATATCTAATCGGAATAAAATGTGATGACTTATTGCAGACAATCTGCTTGGAAATATATACTGCCACCTTTCCACGAGTAATGGGTCTAAATAGATAGACGTACAGATATGTTGTATGACTGGGCAATACAGATCGACTGTTTTCAAAACAGCTCACTTAATATCACACACGCACACAATGAACAGAGTTACCTGCAAGGATCAAAGCAAGAGGAAACAATGACTGCATTCTGCGACTGTCTAGATTCTGTTAACAGCTGGGGGAAGTCTGGCAGCAATGATTAAAGCTGACCGATCTTTGCTGTCACCGGATGTCAGATATTACGGGAGCGTGGGACAATTGGGAAGGTCATATGTGTCTTATCTTGTGGTCAAATCACGTTTCTGAGATCTTCAAAATCATGATAAGATAAGGTTGGGTCTTTACTGTTATGCTTTTATTACTGTTCATGCCATTTCGTTGCTGGAAAGCTGTTGTCCCGTGATTTGTGACCAGCTAAGCGCTGGCAGATGTTTATAACATTTTGGGACCGTTTTTGTTTTCCGAAGTAAGTCTGCTCACATCACTATTTGCTCAACAACGTGTGCCTGGCACGCTTTGTGCTCCTGTCATTTTCTCCGAGGGATTCACTACAAACAGCATACAATAAATTACTGTAATCTGCACTAACCTCTATCTGTCTCCTAGGTGTTTTATTAATTCCTTCCATCCCTTCCATACACAAAAACTCACCTGGGTAAAACCTGACAATTGATAAAATAAGAGCTCACGTTTGTGGCACAACTGCATCTGGGTACTCCACTTTGGTGGTGTTGCAGCTATTTACCGAAACAAAAACTGGCTGCTTTATCAACTTGGGATGTGCACCAGACTCCTGTATTTTGTCTTCATGTTTGTGATGGGCTAGAAACATGTTAAAAACAATGTTACGGCAGTTGCTCGTGTGGCATCACATAAGTCCCTAGTCTGCCAACTGCCGATAAAAATACACCAGGAGGCTGCATTAGGCTGTCCTCATCGCTACAGTGGTTAGAAAAAAAGAAAAAGAAAAAAAAAGGAACAACAACAAAAAACAAAACACACACACACAAAAACGAACCCCCATTTTGTTTAATATTTGCAGGTTTGGCATCCTTAACCATGGCTGTTTTTGACTGTCACACAGTGCGATATGTCCTGTGTCACATACCCTGAGAACTTTGTTGTTTTGACTTCTCTCCTGCTCTCCTATCTGCAGTAGGCCTTTGATGGAATCATGCATGCTGCCCGTTATCTTACACAGCATTTCGAGTCAAAGCTGTCTTCGGCGTTCTTGCATCAGTGACAGTTGGAGATTAGTATTTAAAAAATGTGTCGCATCCTCTTTTGACTAAGTCATGCCTGATGAAGTTTGCTGCTGCAGTGCAGCCCACCAATTAGATTTCTCACAGGACAGACTTGTGTTGTTTTGATCTGATTTGGAACATCTTGCATAACCAAAAGAAACTTTTTACCTCCGCACAGGGTATAATTTCAATACTGCAGTAACATTTATTTTTCTGCTGCAGTCCAAATCACACTAAAATTTACACACTAAAATATATAGTTTATGACATAGAATTGTGTGTGTGTGCGTGTGTGTGGGTGTGAGTGTTCATGTTGTGTGTGTGCACATGTGTGTGTGTGCATGTGTGTGTGTGTGTGAAGCTCACTTCTGTTTTTCACCACATGTAATTAAGATGCAAATTTCTCAGTTCTTTCCCCACTCTCCTTTTCTCTCTGTGCATGCACACAAACATGACAGAAAATATGAAATCCGGCCCCAAAATATGTAAAAAATAAAGGAGGAACACTGAATCAACACAGTCATCATTTTCTTTTATTTACAAACATCAATCTTTTCCAGCAACACAACCTTTCAGATACTTTTACCAAACGTTTTTCAGCAGGGAGGAAAAAAGTATAGAATGGGCAGAGAAAGTGGAAGGTAGACAAATAGGAAAGCTGGCAATAGGCAATGCAATATCAAATGGCAATATTTTCCCGTCGCCAGCTGTTCATATGTACACATCAACAAAAGTCTGAATGCTCCTGGATACAAAACACACTACAATGACAAGATTCACCTTCACTGGAAACAAAATATACTTCAATAACAACAGCAATTCTACGTGTTGCTGATCTATTGCGAACTGCTCCTTCCATGATCCCATTCTGAAGGATTGCTGATGTTCGATTCATACAGCATAATGCAATATCACAGTGAATTGCAAACAAGGTGTTGACCTAAATTCTACTTCTGAATGCATTGTCCGCAGACAGTTTCAATTTGTGGAAAGCACCTGTCTCCAGGGTCTGAAAGAAGAGTGGCGGAAAAAAAAAAGCCATCGTACAAGAAAAAGAAGTAGATAATGGTAAAGAAAAAAAAGGAGGAGAAGACATAATGATGACAAAGAAAAATGGATGACAATGAAGAAAATAAAGAATAGGAGTGGGTGGAGGAAAGAAAAGGATAGAGATAATAGGAAAAAAAAAAGATGGAGGAGAAAAAGACAGGAGGGAAAAGAAGAATTTTTAAAGATGATGAGCAGGAGAAAATAGCACTCCTGAATGACAGTGCAGCGGTGGAATACCCCATTTAAAAACAGAAGAATTACGCATTCTAACAGGCACCTGTAACTACTCCTCACCACAGCAGCAGTTGACAGTTTCAACACACATTCTCTAAGTTCTAGCCACAACTCTTTTGCCAAACACTGCACATTCCACTCTCTATTTTATGTAACTATTCTGCCTAAATTTGTTATAAAAAATACTTATAAAAATAAACAAGAAAAGACTGCATGGTTTTACAGCTACGGTTGCACATTAATACTGCTCCTTCCCACCTGCAAGGACAGGCAAAATTCTCACTGTTGATTTCAGTGATAGTCTGAGCTCAGTGCAGGCATTCTTGCCTGCATACACTTTTCATCTCCAGCAGGTATCCCCCTCCCCACTCACACACACACACACATACACTGCTCCAAGACACTGTACATTGTATCTGCCATGCAAACTGGCATTTAACATGTTCAAACACCGCCACAGTGTGCTGCAGTTGTTTCCACCAAACTGGAGCAGTTGCAGGTCTATGTCCAAAATTAAGTGCTTTCAGAGAAAAAAAAAATCCCTACTCATCACAGCAAAAGCTGAAGTGAAAATAATACAAAAACAGTGACAGTAATCCTAATTTTCTTTTTCATGTTATATTAAACAAAAACAAAAAGACACTACTGAAACCGAAGCACTTTCTGATTGTATCCAATAGACAAGTGTTTAGACGCTGATCCTACTAATGTGAGTGTCCATTCAGCATTCTCATCAGCCTTCTCACTTTCCTTCATTCAGCTTGTCTTCCAGCTTGTGAAACTCTTCATTGTTTACGTCATCCACTTCATCTGTCACCTGCACATGTGTAACATCCAGGATGTAAGAACAGAGATCCATATGTTCAGACATACACATAACAGTGCAAAAAATTACTCCAGTTTATGACAGTGCCAGATAATGTCATGGAACCTCTACGGCTCAAATTTCACAGAGAGAGAAAACTTACAGTCATAGCTAGAGAGTTATTACCAAAGGAAGAAAGAAGAAGCCCAAGGATATACTTTGTTCCAGCTCTTACCATTATTATCATAAATAATGTAACCGAATTAGAAATAAGTTCTACCTTTCACACACGTGTGTGTGTGAATTCAATATATCTTTCACACGCAAGTGTGTGTGGTGCATGTGTGCGTGAATGTGTGTGTGTGTGTGTGTGTGTGTGTGTGTGTGTGTGTGTACATGTGTGTGTATGTGCATACACATCTATATCTCGTGCCACAACACAAACATTTTTTCATGGTTGTGATGATAAAAAATTCATTTGATCAGTAATTTTGTATGCAGTCAGGCATGTTCAAGTATACAACACTGCATTAATAATGCGTATGATTTCACTATTGTGACTGTGACAGTACTTAAAATTATGTCCACACATATTCAATGACACAAACACAAATTACTGACACAGACAATGTATACTTTAGATAAATACGTTTTTCATTGTTGCTTAAAACTCAGTTGACTACACAGGGCCATATCAGGGCTGAAAACTGTAAATATCAATCTTGTAGAATTAAAAGCAAAACAAAACAACACCACCACCACCAAAAACCACCTGGAACAGAAATTTACCTGCAAGTACAGTCAAATTCTTACACACAAACCTAGAACATACCTCTGACATCAACCATTCGATCAATTATTCACCACAGGATTAAAAAAAACCAAAACAAACGACCCTCTCACACACAAAAACAAACAAGCAACTGAACATAAACATAATCAACAACATAATATATAGCAAAAGGTAAACAAAACCAACAATTGTCAACAGGCACTTCAGACAGTCGTAGGCGCAAAAAAAGAATATGATGTAGTAACATTCCCCAAATTTATCAAGCCCAGAAAAAGACAAACTATATTCAATCTATCTAGAAAAAAAAAGTAAATGGGCCAGCTGGGCAGAATATAAGAAAGGAAGAGATGACAGAGAAAAGGAAAAAAAAAAAGAAGCTGGAAACAAAGAAAGCAATAGAAAACAGGCACAGAATTTTCAGAAGGTGAAAGAGACACCAGCATCCTCTTGGAAGACAGACAGACAGACACACACACACACATGTATGCACACACACACACACACATATGAACATACAAACCAGCATCATCACTGCGGACACAGGCAAAACCTACCTGCTCCACACCCACCACCTCAGGGATATAGAACTGCAGCATGTTCTGCACCCCACTCTTCAGCGTCACTATAGAACTGGGGCAGCTGGAGCAAGACCCCTGCATCTTCAGCTTCACGATACCGTCCTGGAACCCCTGCACACCAGCATTGGGAGTTCTGCTCACTACCCTTAAATGTATTGCTGAAAGAGCTCCAGAGAAAAAATATACAGATTACAAACTGGCTACCATAAACTGCTTACCATGTGTTTTCATATCATGAACCACACTGCACTCACATACATTTTCAATTTGTTTTCAATGTGTATACTCCAGCATCTTTATGCTCCACTGCTGATTCCAGAGAGATGACAATTCCTCAAAGGAACAAAAAATCACAAGCTTAATGCTCTGTCTCATATCTTGGCCCAGTAGTATGGTTATAACTGTCTCAGTCTGTCACATGAATTCCCCTTTTTACTTTAAAAAATTTCTCAAAACACACCGCTTTAAGTCTGCCTACCATCGTGTTGACTAACATGCTTCTTGAACTTCTGCTGGCTGTGTGCATGCATGTTTATGTGTGTTTGTGTGTAATAATAATGATAATACTATTTATATAGCGCTGAATTTTGTGCAGAGACAAATCAAAGTGCTTTCGCACCAGTCATTGACACGCATGCATAACTCTAAAACTGTAGAAACTAAAGACAAGGAAGAGGCAGGCAAAGGAGGCTATTTTGGGAAGAGGTGGATTTTAAGGCCAGACTTGAAAGAGCTGAGTGTGGAGACTTGAAGAAGCGAAAGAGGAAGTTTATTCCAATTGGAAGGTCCAGAGACAGAGAAAGAACGGCGGCCAACAGTCGAGTGTTTGAATCTGGGTATGCGTAAATGGAGTGGATCCAAAGCCAATCGTAGTGAGTGAGATGGAGTGTAGAGGTGAAGGCAGCCGCAGAGATAGGAAGGGGCAGTTTTGTAAATACATCTATAACACAGAGTGCTGATCTAGACAGGGAGCCAATGGAGATGTTGCAAAAGAGGAGTGTACACATGCTTGTTTGTGTTTGGCATGTTGTACTTGAATGCATGAATCTATATCTATGTATGTAGAACGTTTATTGTAAACTCCACAAGCTCCTTGATGTGAGCATCAATCTGCATCAACAGTCTTGTTGTAGTTATTTGTTTACTTATTTATCAATTATTTTAATTCACATATCTGCTTGCTTAGTCATAAAAAAAATTCCATTCATATTCTTATCCGACTTAACTAAAATACAATATTCAGCTGTCATTACAAAAGAAAGGTTATTTTCCAGAATATGAATAACTTGCTTGGAGTTGGACTTAACACATCTGTAAATATTCTCCCCCCCCTCCCCCATCCGCCCCCAACCTTGCAATCCCGCTAGACTTTCCCAAGGATCTGGGCAAACCTTGCTCAGAGAAGCTGATGCACTTCAGCCATACAGTACTCAATAACCAACTCATGAGAAATGAAAGAGCAGTACAGTTCTACCCGATTCAGCATGTTAAAAATCAAACATGTATATCATAAAAACTGACCATATAGACAATATCTCCTCCATCTTCCTGCACTGTGGGTCGGATTCGTGTGTCCAGCAGTTCCTTTATCAAAGCCACAGTTTCATCATCATCTGGATGGATTACTGCAAGAAAATTCACAACTTTTAAGTGTATTATACATCTGCATTTACACTTCCAATGATTGCTTTACTTTCTTGAGACACAAAAAACAATACTTGCTCTCACTCTCATTCTGCCTAGCTTGACATTAAAATCACATTTTCTTATCCATGCAAGGAAATTTGTTTTAAGATAAATTTCTTGTTTGAAATTCTCTCTTGAAAGTGGCCTCCGATAAACAAAGAAATGCTCAATAATGTCAATAATGGGTGGGAAAAAAAGCAAAAAGCCACATTCTCAAGGAAATAATTCAACATTTGCAGCATATTTTGTTTTATATTTCCCTACATCTCCTACTTTTTTGGTCATATAATACAATGCTGATTTTGCATTGGGTATTTCAGTCAATGTCTTTTTTTCAATCTACCGTAAAGTTTGGTCTATAAGCCGCAACTTTTTACCCCTGCTTCAACCTCTGCGGCTTATACAATGATGCAGCTTATTTGAGGATTTTAACGATCCCGGGAGTGTCACGTTCTCGTCTATTCTTAGCTCCCTTTCAACTCACCCAAATCATGATTTCTGTCCATGAATTTTTGGATGAGCTTCATGATAGTGTGCTAACTGTTCACGTTTTATAAATCAAATCCCCACACATTAAAGCCTTCAGATCAGCATTCAGTTCTACTCTGCTCAAGCGTACACCCTGGAAATAAGTGCGGCTTATAAGCCAGTGTGGTTTATGTAGGTATGAAGTTAAATTTTTTCCTAAATTTAGTGGGTGCGCGCGGCTTATATACCAGTGCGCTCAATAGACCAAACTTTACGGTAAATATCTTCTCTCAAATTGTTTTGCTGCTTAAATAAGAATCATTAATTAAAAAATAAATTAATCATACACACCACACATGATTCCTACCTGTGTCTCCAGAAGGCTGCTCATCAGTCAGCACAGGCAGACCACTGGCAAAGAAATCCATGATGACAGCATAGATCTCTGGTTTCAGCACTTTCCACTCTACGTCCTCATCCACCTGAATATATATATATATATATATATATTATATACAAAAATATCAGGCTCAGTTATTCTTATCACTGTCACCAAGATCAGATCGTCAAATACACAGGTAATGGTGTTTTTTGTTTTGTTTTTTGTTTTCAAAACCTCTTCATTGGATCAATCTGCATATCTTGATGGATTATATATGTTACGATGAAGATCTGATGGAGAACGAACCTTCATGTACTATCCTGACAATGGCTGCAGTTTTAATGGAAAACAGTTTATGACCCTGTACAGACAGTCACAGGTGTGACAAAGCTTCCACAGTATGTGGCTAAAATCCTGATGGCAAATCTGTCTATATTTCCACACCAGACAGTGCTTCAGGGAGAAAAGATGACAAGCAAGAATAGGAAAAAAAAAGAAAAAAAAAAGTCACACACAAACACACATGCATGCACATGGGCATCTATAAGATCACTGGTGAAGGATTTGAGACTGCATTTATACATTATCACATGACCATGTGTACCACATATAACACCGTATCGATATTACTTTGAACTTACTTTGGTTACAGTGATGTAATCTGATCCAAAGAACACCCCTTTCACACCATCAATTCTGAACAACATCCTGAAATGCAAACAACAGACAGATCCTGTATAATTCTGACAAGGATGACTTTCTGAAACACTTCATCACTGTACATGTAAAGCAAGAAAGTATTACACACACGTCTGCAAACACACACAGACTCTCTCATATGCGTATGCACATATGCATAACCCACAAACACACACACACCCATCACACACTCTCTTATGCACGGCATGCATACTAATATATGTGCACACATACACACCCACCAAATGAACACATACTCACCCAAAACATACTACTTGCACTCACCCACTAAACACACATATACACACTCATCCACCAAAAACTCACCCACTAAATACCCATCAAACAGAAACACACATCACATCCTCTCAATACACACACACACACACACACACTTTGCCAAAGGGGAGCAATGAGTAGACTGGGGATTGGGGAAGTCAAAGGTGCCACCCTCCAACACCCGCACCCCATCCCCTGGGATGAACTTGAGGCTGTTGGGGTTCGGTGTCTCCATCGTCTGTATAAACATGGAGCGCTGCTGGTGTAAAGAACTGGGCTGAGCTGCCAGAAACCTCTCCTTTTGCCATGATCTGGGGAGGGAAAAAGATTGATCACCTCAGATAATAAATAGAAATATTTTTTTTGTGATTCTGAGGAAGCGCATGCCTGTGCATCAGTGTGTGTGTGTGTGTGTGTGTGTGTGTGAGAGAGAGAGAGAGAGAGAGAGAGAGACAGAGTGTGTGTGTGCAGGTGCGTGTGTGTGTGTGACTACGTATATTTATAAGTATGTGTTGTGTTAGTGATTGTGTCTACACTTCTGCAACACCAGTCTCCTGATATGATTTTCAAAGATAATACATGACAATCCTTCTAGTATAATACATTGGCATATTGAGAAATATATATATATATATATATATATATATATATATATATATACAATATATATTAATGCTAACAAGTATTCATCATTTCATGTTCACACTTTCAAGTTCATTACAGAAAATGCAGGAGCTTTAGACCTCCATCCCCACCCATATTCTCTGCCTCCATCCCACAATTAAGATTGAACGTAAAATAATTTAAGTCACTTCAATCCAAGTTACGGTCTCTGCAAAAGAAAACTAATATGACAGCCAACTGATGTCAGTCACACAGGTACTAACTGCTCTGTGAAAATGAGGAAATATTGTCAGTGTATGCACAGTCATCCCTTATGTTGTGCCACCTTTCCAGTCCCCACTGACTTTTCTTTTCTTGCATTAAAAAAAGAAAAAGAAAGAAAAAATAAATAAAGACAAGGAATCTGCTTTGTTTCTTTAGATGCTGTTGTCCTTTGTCTCAGTCAGATTAACTTGCCAGTAATGTCACCAGAAACAGCAATTTTTATTTTGTGTTTTTGTTTTGTTTTGTTTTCAAGTAGAACCTTGGCATTACCTGTGACAACATGTTGTTAAACAGCAACCAGGAGCAATCTGCAAGGGGAGTTTTGATACTGTGCCAACAACTCCACACCTGTCATGAAGATGAAAACAAAACTGTCATTATTCAGTTCAATTTAAAATACTTTGTCTGCTTCAAGCAGCTGAAATGGACAATTTTCTTTCGGCTCATTAAAATACTTGTCAACAAATATCAAAGCAAAAAACTAATAAATAACTGGCACACCCTTTCCTGATCACCACATAGGCATAAGATCAATTATCATATAAAATTTAAAAGAAAAACAAGATAATATTACAGTTGTGTGTGTGTGTGTGTGTGTGTGTGTGTGTGTGTGTGTGAAAATATTCAGTAGATAATCAAACATTTTCAGACACAAATGCTCATCAACAAATATCAGAGTGAAAAATGATCAACATGCCAGTGATCAGCTACCATTTAAAAAGAAAATATTCAGGTAAGAAAATATCATATTTTAAGATGAAGTAAAAATAATGTATTAAAAAAAAAAAAAAAAAAAAAAAAAAAAAAAAAAAAGCAACAGAAAAACTACATTTCAATCATGTAAAAGGAAATTATTCAGTATGATAATTTTAACATTTTCACACACAAATGAAGAATAACTTGTACACTCCCTTACTATTATGCAGACATCAACCAGCATATTAGAGGAATATAATGACAGACTTAACTCTCCAGACATAAAATTAGTGACTTGAATGAAGAAGACACAGCAGACTGCACTTGTTTAGTTGTTTAACTTGTTACACATGTAAAAGTCCTTCAACTGTACAATGTATACACTATCTATCTATATATACAAAATAGAAGCACAAGTGATTTGGGATTTATTACAATTTGATTTCAAAGTAAAATGCCACCACTCATAGACCATAAAAACCAACACCAAATAAAACTTTAAGTATTTTTTTCCCGTATCTTTAATGCAAATTCACAATTATTGGTATAAATAATTTTGACGCACATGATGTCTGAACTCGTAAGACAATTGTAACACACTAAAGCAGTGACTTAAAAATGTCACTGCTGCAGCAGCTGTTCTAACTTCTATTGTTCTGTTTAATTTTGGTTTTGTTTTCAAGCATGATCTTCGCACACATGGTGCACGAATACATCTTCTGTCAATCATACACGCATTCTAGAAGCATGCACATATATTGTGTTGTCACACACTGTTGAAAAAAGAGAATAATGACGTATACCACAGGAATTCTAGCTTAAATGCAAGACACACTAAAAGTGATAATGAAATAAGTTTGTACAAAAGTGTACAATGTTATATAAACGAAAAAACAAACGACCTTCAGATGTTGACAAAGAAATGAAGCAAATACGCAAATGACAGACACGGTAGAAAAGGGGTGCCAAAAGAAAGTAAAGATGATTCATTCCTAAAATGCATAAAATAATACCTGACAATGTTGTCAGCAATGTTGTGAGATGTGCGAGCGACTCTACCGAAAACAGAAAAACTACGGGATGCCATGTTTGTAGTGCCGGATATAATGTTTACAATCGGCATCAACTTTTGATTTTGATAAATACAAAAATACAAAGTAGCATGATATTGATACCAGAAAATTAACATAATCAAAGAGAAAAAATAAATGACATAATATATATGTATATAAAAACTGGTCAAATAACCGGAAATGATATTGACATATTCAGTGCAGGGCTGTAATGCTTCCCTGGAAACTTCACTGAGTCTTGCTTGGTTGGGTTCTGCTGATAGTTCTGAGGTCTTTCACTTCACTGGTAAGTAAACGTGTCACCGAGCCACGCTTCTACCTGTGTTATTCACTATAACTTGCTCTTTCTTATTTCCTTTTTCTTCTTGCGTGCTTATGACATTTGTTATTGCTATATTTCATATCAGGTCATATCATAATTTATTGTGTCACATCACATCACATCATATCAACAGTTATCATATCTAATGATATGATGTGATATGATATGATATGATATCATGTCATGTCATATCATATTATATCATATAATATAATATCATATCATATCACATCATGTATCATATTATGTATAATTTCATTTTATCTCTTTTCAGATGATAATATCCATAACAACATGCCATATATATATATATATATATATATATATATATATATAT
>NC_134876.1:52234937-52254937 GCF_041734735.1 Babylonia areolata | reverse complement strand
CACACACACACACACACACACACACACACACACACACACACACACACACCGGAAGCTTCCCTATCGTCATTATATTCTATGGATGGTACATATACAGGTATCCCACATCTTTAAGACATGGAGCATAACTTCGTCAGGAATTTTAATGCCTGCTTCAGAGACTGACTGGCCAGAGATCGCCAACAACCACCTTGCTGGTTCATGCTCACTCCTGAGAGATCCAGATCCTGTCTTCACAGCCATTTCATGTACCCGATGTGGAAGTGACTTTCTTTTAAACAGCTGTCCCTAGAGCCGATGTCTGTCTGCCTGTAAAAGATAACAACATTTTGCAGTCCAAACGGTTATAGTTTCAACATAACTGACATTGCTGAAAATCAGTTTAGTTCTTCTTACTAACTGCGGTCTGTTTGGAATGAAACATGGCTTCCCGTCTCACAACTTTCGCAAACGACATGAACTCAACCCACCATCTGAGATCAACAGAAGAAGCGTTAAAAGCACCGGAAGATTCACCGAACGAGAAAAATGAACTGCACGGGTTTGAATCAAACTCCGGAGAAACTGACTCCATCAAAGAAGGAGAGAAAAGCCGCCCGGACAAAGCATGTTTCCAAAGTATGATGAACTCCACCCAGTTGGAATCCTGTCAGCGGGCAGCAGCATTGAACAGCGCTTTCGTGTCTCCGGCAATTTGCAGGAGGACCGGACTTCAGAGGTGGAGTTCTGCCATATCGCCGGATGAGAAGCGTTCGCCACAACGCCTTCCATTAGCCAGATTCCTCAGTCTGGATGCTCCTTCCAAGGCCACATTGCACGATACTGATCCTGTGCCCCCAAACACGCCAAACATAAATTCCCGTCGCCTCTCACCTCCTTCACCGCCTAACGTCAGTAAGAAGAGGTCAGATGCCGATGTATCAGTGTCATCCTTTATAAAGCAGTCGGAAGCGAGGTCGCCAAAGGTCATCGAAAGAGGAATTAAATGCACAGAACAAGAAAACCCAGAAGACCGGGAAAATGTTGTGGCGAGTTCCAAGTCGGAAACGATGGCCGACAATGGATGGAAGGAACAAGAGCTTGTCTCTGAGCTGCCGGAAAGAGTCAGTGCTGGGCGACGATCTTCCTTTGATCGATTTAACATGTCAAGGAGAAAGTCATCAGCAGGGAACATCAACAACCTGACCTGTTTCACGCTGTTCAGAAACCTCAAAGCGGTGAGCAGAGAAGGTCCATGTGGCAAAAAGATGCTGAGGTCCTTAAGTCGGAGCCTGATGACGGAGAAAAGATCACCAGTTCCCAAGACACGGTCCTTACCCGGAGATCTGTTCCTCAGCGAAAACTTTGGGATTCTTCTGAACCCTGAGACCAGACGTCGGCTTTCAGTGGAGCCCGGGAGAGCTGCTGTTCTGCCTCCGCCCCCTGTTTCCTTTATGCTGCACTCTCCTGGGGACACAGAAACCACGCGGACTAACGCTCAGAATACAGAAATTTCCAAGAAACTCAATGATTTCATGACAGACACCACCATGTCTGAAAACAAAGAGGACAACGCATCATCAACATCTCTTCGTGAAGATCTTATCATGAAAACTATCACTGCAAAAGGAAAACTATCAATTACGAACCAGGTAGATCACGAAGAAAATGAGGAAACTCTCACCAAAAAGAACATGATCAACAACGACAATGACACAAACATGGAAACATTTCAGGAAAACAGTATCTCAGAAGGCACAGATTTCCGTACCCCTCAAAGTGCGGACAAGCCAAGCCCAAGCCCAACCCGTGAAGGCAAAGAAAAACACGGAAAACTGTTATACTCCGTGGACGTTCACTCCTCTCCGCGACACTCGGACAAGAAGAAAACACAGATCCCCACGGACCAGAAAGTTCCCGTGGAGTTCTTCGCTCACCCTGAAATCCCTGGAACGTTCACACGGCATCACCCCGGCACTGGATCTCCTTTCAGCACCCCGAAGCGAACTTCTTCAAGTGCGGCAAAAGCGTTCTCGGAGTCTCCGAAGGTTGTCCGTGAGAGAGTCGCTTCACCTGCGACAAAAGCTTTTCCAGAGTCTCCGAAGGCTGTTCGCGAGGGAGTCACTTCATCTGCAACAAAAGCTTTTCTAGAGTCTCCGAAGGCTGTTCGCGAGGGAATCACTTCACCTGCGACAAAAGCTTTTCCAGAGTCTCCGAATATGGTCCTCCGTGAGAACGAAAAGAAGTCAGGCGTCACGCTGCGGCCCAACACGTCTCCTGGGTTCTTGGAAGATGCTGGTGGTGCTGGGCAGAAGGCTGCCGTGGGCAGACAGGAGGATGTTCAGGGTGAGGTGCCGCCGGACTCCCAGGACGACAGGCCGTGTCACGGGGAACAGTCATCACACAGTCCTAGCTCGCCACGTGCCTTCATGGAGATGCCGTCACCTGCCAGGTACAGACAGAAGGTGGTGAAGGGAGCGGTGGAAACAGGTATGTGTGTGTGTGTGTGTGTGTGTGTGTGTGTGTGTGTGTGTGTGTGTGTGTGTGTGTGTGTAATGAAGAAAAAAAAAGAACAGCTAGTGATGATAACTGTTGTAATTGTTACCAATGTTTTTTTTAAATTATCATTATCAATTTTTTTTAATGTTGCTACTGGTGTGATTAGTTTATCTCTGATTATGATGACAGTAGTGACTTATCATGTCCCATGTCCCCCCCCCCCCCCTCTCATCTGTTAGTGTCGTTACTGTTGTTGTTGTTGTCTTTAAACTTTGGTTGGATTCGCGTCTTTGATGGTTTCGTAAAATGTGCTGTTGTGATTACAGGTAATTTTGATGTTATGGTGTTCTTTTATTTTTGTCTTTGTGGGTTATTGTTGACATTTTGTCAAGTTAAAAATATGTTATTCTTGTTGCTGTTACTGTTGCTGCTTCTCTTATCGCAGCTGTTATCTGCATTGATGCTGTTGTTGGCTTTTGGCTGCTTGTATTTGAACTCAAGCCGTCATCATTATCGCCGTCGTTGTTGTTGAGGTGTTTGTCATTGGATACCGGTATTTCCGTTGCGCAGCGGAAGCTGTTGTTTTCGTTTCTGTGTGCGTGGGCTAAAATGTATTCACGTGCGCTGGTGCGTGATCCTTCTTTCCTGACAGATTTGGTGGGCGAACTCCATTTGGAGGGATTTAACATCGTTGTGTATGTAATGTTTTTATTTTCTTGTGTTCACTTTTGGCGATTCAAAACAACAACAACAACAAAACAAAAAACACAAAAAAGAACAAAACAAACGCAAACAAACAAAACACACACACACACACACACACACACACACACACACACACACACACACACACACACACACACACACACACACACTTTTGGAAGTGGTGGCAAACATAATTCCCGAATCTTCAGTGTTGTCGTGTTATTGATTTTGTTGTTGTCGTTGGTCTTCTTCCTCTTCTGCTTCTTCTGCTGCCGTTGCTTTTACTACTACTACTACTACTACTACTACTACTACTACTACTACTACTACTACTACTATCCATTGCTTTTACTACTACTACTACTACTGTACATTCGCTGGACACCGCCTTCCAAGTCACACAGTAACGACAACATTCATGCAAAGCGGCCATCCAAAGTTCCCTGCCGGCTGCTGTTTTCCATCATTGACAATAGTTTTTTTTTTCCCATGCGCTCTCCCAAGTCCCGTTGCGACGATGGCCCTATTGGCCCCCTGCGACGTATCAATCCTGATCCTCACAATAATCGATTACTCTTTTAGTCTGACTGAGTGAGGAGAGGTCACCGACCACAAGAGCAAGATACAGGATACAAGAATACTGTATTATCTTTAAAAGGGAAAAGGCTGACACGTTTGCTGACTTTTAAAAGGCGACACACGCACTAACCTGCCCCGCACAAAGCAGAACCTGAAGTGCCTCGGACATTGGAACGTTAGTTTTCTGTCTTGTTTAATGAAAGATGAAGATTTAAATGAGGCTCAGTGCCGCTTGGCTATTAATAGGTTTGAGACTGCAACGGGGCAGTACGCTTATACATGGCAGTTCTCTCATTCGGGACAGTACTCTCCCTTTCATTAATTAGCCTGTTGCTGGCAGGGGTTGAACAAACGTGCGTCCTGCCAGCCGTCAGTCCTTGATGTAAACCACTATGGCTGGTCCTCTCGTCCTTGGTCTTCGTGTTCTTGTTGTTCGTCGTCTTTTCCGCTTACTTTCTCTGGCATTAATTTTGTGATCGTTTTGTGTTCAACTCCCGAAAACGGAGTATGACTGCCTACATGGCGGGGTAAAAACGGTCACACATGTAAAAGCTCACTCGTATACATATGAGTGAACGTGGAAGTTGCAGCCCACGAACGAAGGAAAAGTTCTTTGTTAGGTGTGCCACATCCCCTGTGTTTCGGAACAAGTGATTGTTTTTGTGTTACACACACACACACACACACACACACACACACACACACACACACACACACACACACATATATATATATATATATACATTATGCATACATATCTCCTGTGTTTATGTTGTGCATGCACTCATGATTATGCACAATGAAAGGTACGCAGAGGATAAATCTTGACACGAAAATATTTGAAATTCGATTTGTTGTTGTGTTACATTTACTGTTGATGATTGTGATGAGACTAGATGGCTGAAGATATCAGAAGCACAAGCAATTTGTGCGCGAGGCTGAGTATCGGGAAAATATTTGTTTGGTTGTACGTGTTTTGGTATGCTTGTGGATGCTGTTGTTGTGATTGTTTATGTTGGCGCAGCTGTTCGAGAATCCAGTTTTGTGAAAGATTTATAGCTTCAGTGCTCTTTGTTTGTTTGTTTGTCTGTCCCCCCCCCACCCCTGGCTCCAGGTGTTATTGCTGGTTGCACTTTATGTCCTTTATGTCACCTTCTAATGGGTCGGTCTTTCTTTTGTACTTCATTTTTTTCTTAACATTGTAACGTTCACACACAGTCAGAACACTCAAGTAGATGCATGGATAAAACAGTTCAATAGGCCAAAGACGTTTTTGAGATCAAAGTAAAGGACTTAATTTGAAGTTTATCGAATCCTTCCTTGCGAGGATCGCTTTTGCAGTTTTTCGTTCCTTGTGCTTTTGGGGATGATGACAATGACAATGGATGATTTTACTCTTCATGGTCGGCTGTTACACATCCTCTTCAAGAAACATTTGTGCCTGTGATGAGATGTTGACAGCCTTTGGTTCAGTACGGGCTGTCGCTGAAGTGACAAAGCCTTTATCGCATCAATGTGATACAATCCAATACAACTTCGTGGGCTGATTTAGACAATGAAACAAGTCATGAGTCACGAAGCGGTATATAGCAGCGAAAGCATAAATCGTCTTGCAGGATGTTGTATTCTGATAGGTGTTTTACTGCACAGTGTAATAATTCATTTTCTGTTGTATACATGCTGATGTATATGTGAGAACATAATCAGGCTTTCAGAGTATTGAAGCCTGATTAGCGATGACCAGCTCTCTGTTATCTGGCACTGTGATAGAATCAGTCTGGCGTTTGATTTCTGATCCAGTGTTGAGCAGTGATGAGGGTTCGAGGCTCCGAATCGGCGTGGTATTTATATTTGCATTTCTCAGTTTTATCAAAACAGATTTCTGTGTGTGAAATTCGGGCTGCTCTCCTCAGGGAGAGCGCATCGCTACAGTACAGCGCCACCCTTTTTTTTTTTTACTTTTTCCAGCGTACAGTTTTATTTGTTTTTCCTATCGCAGTGGATTTTTCTACATAAGTTTGCTAGGAACAACCCTTTTGTTGCCGTGGGTTCTTTTACGTGCTCTAAGTGCATACTGCACACGGGACCTCGGTTTATCGTCTCATCCGAATGACTAGCGTCCAGACCACCACTCAAGGTCAGTGGAGAGGGAGAAAATATCGGCGGCTGAGCCGTTATTCGAACCAGCGCGCTCAGATTCTTTCGCTTCCTAGGCGGACGCGTTACCTCTAGGCCATCACTCCACAGGTGTTGTGCCCTTGTGGAAGGCCCTTTACTCCCAATTGTTTCATGACTCCACCCAAGCATGAACAGCTACCTGACAGGTTGGGAAAGGTTGAACCGATGGAATGGAAGGATACGGCCCAACCTTTCTGTGCCAAGCCGTACAAGCAGTGGATACTTCTTCTTCGTTCGTGGGCTGCAACTCTCACGTTCACTCGTATGTACAAGAGTGGGCTTTTACATGCATGACCGTTTTTACCCCGCCACGTAGGCAGCCATACTCCGTTTTCGGGGGTGTGCATGCTGGGTATGTTCTTGTTTCCATAATCCACCGAACGCTGACATGGATCACAGGATCTTTAACGTGCGTATTTGATCTTCTGCTTGCGTATACACACGAAGTGGGTTCAGGCACTAGCAGGTCTGCACATTATGTTGACGTGGGAGATCGGAAAAATCTCCACCCTTCACCCACCAGGCGCCGTCACCAAGATTCGAACCCGGGACCCTCAGATTGAAAGTCCAACGCTTTAACCACTCAGCCATTGCACCCGTCTAAGCAGTGGATACAAATTCACTGCCCCTGTGGCCGCGAACAGCTATGGGACAGTTTTAAACTTTAAATGTTTAGTCAGTTATGTGTGACTGTGTGATGCCCGTGAGCAGATGGGCTGAACAAGGAGTCGCCCGTACAGAGGAAAAGCAGACAGTCCTTGGAGAGGAAGAGCAGACCCTCCCGAACTCGACTTGACCTGACCAAGGAACTCACTGTCTTTCCTGCTGAAACCCCGGTGAGTCAATGAGCATGGAAGTGGGAGTGAGTGGTAAGTAAGTGAGTGAGTGGGTGATGATGATAATGGTATGGATACTTTTTCAGCGCCTATCCTCGGTCGGAGTCCAAGCTCTAAGCGCTTTGCAAACACGGGGACATTAACACAACAGGCTGCCTACTTGGGTAGATTCGACTGACGGCTGCCATTGGGCGCTCATCATTAGTTTCCCGTGTCATTTCATTCAATCAGATTTCAAGCGCACACACATACACACTCAGACAGACACGAAACATTTTACGTGTATGACCGTTTTGTTTATTTACCCCGCCATGTAGGTAGCCGTACTACGTTTTTGGGGGTGTGCATGCTGGGTATGTTTTTTTTTTTTTTTTTTTCCATAACCCACCGAAATCTGACATGGATTTCAGAATCTTTAACGTGCCTATTTGATCTGATGCGTGCGTGTATACAAGAAGGGGGTTCAGGCACAAGCAGGTCTGCATAAATATATGTTGACTTGGGTGAACGGAAAAATCTCCACCATCCTTTAGCCACCAGGCGCCTTTAACGAGATTCGAACCTAGGACCCCCGCTTTAACTTAACCACTCAGCTGTTGCGCCCGTGGACGGGCGTTGATGTAGGCCATGGGGTTGCGGAGCACGGTAGCTTTCCCGAGAACGTGCTCGCTTTATAATCACAAATAATAACAGAGTATTGATATAGCGCTGTTTTTTTCGTGTGTGGAGACAAACTTAATATTAAAACACTTTCACTCACAACTTTCAAACGCATGCATAACTGAAGCAACGGGATGAAGGACAAAATATTTGTTAAAATAAAAACTATTGTACAAAGCTTTCTTGATGGTCACCTGCCAGCTGGAAGGAGTAGAAGAAGAAGAAGAAGAAGAAGAAGAAGAAGAAGAAGAAGAAGAAGGATTAGTAGTAGTAGCAGCAGCAGCAGTAGAAGAAGAAGAAGAAGAAGAAGAAGAAGAAGAAGAAGGAGGAGGAGTAGTAGTAGTAATAGCAGTAGTAGTAGTAGTAGAAGAAGAAGAAGAAGAAGAAGAAGAAGAAGAAGAAGAAGAAGAAGAAGAAGAAGAAGAAGAAGAAGAAGAAGCAGCCAAACGAACACAATATTTCTTATTGTTTACTTGCATATCATCATAGTGCCCACGATCTGTAGCTTTTTATTTTATTTTATTTTGTTTGCGTCACCAGCTTGCTGGAATTATCACCTTGAGTCGGAGAATGGAGAACAGGAATATCCCGAAAAGAAAACAACATCGTCTGCAACAACAACAACAACAACAGCAGCAACAACAACTACTACTGTAACTTCTTCTTCTGCTGCTGCTGATACACTTCTGATCTGACTTTCTATGGTTTTCTTTATGAGTTTCACGACTGTTCACTCTGGTCAGTTTATAGCTTCTTTTGGTTATTGTTACATTTAAAAAATCTTAAGCACACATTCTCGCTGGCTGTATAAAAGCACACCAGTGCTTATCTGCTAACCTCGAAATAAAGAATTTTGCCTTGTCTTGTCTCGTCTTCTCTGTCTGTCTGTCTCTTTTTTCCACTCCTTCCACCGTCTCTCCCACCTCTTGCACAACACACACTCTCTATCTCTTTCTCCTTCTTGCCGAGTAGTGTTCTGGTTCTGTTTTACATCTTGGTTGTGATTCATCACGAAACATGTGACTTCCTTCCAGCCCCTGCTGTTTAGAAGAAATACACAGCAAATGTTTTTTTTCTGTTATATTTTTGATTTTGTTTTGATTAACATCGTACTTGCAAAGCATCGCTAAGCAAATGACTTGCTTCCAGCCCCCGCCGCTTAGACGTCCCAAGAAGAAAGACGCAGCACCAGAAGTGTCTGGAAGCAACAATTCCAAGGTCAGTTCCACCAAGGCTGAGGAGGCTTCAAGCAGGGCAGAGGAACAGTCCTCCTCCGCACTGGAAACTGTCGCCAGTCCTGACGAGGGGTCGGACAACGTGTGTAAGTATGGTGATAACAATGGTACTGATAAGGGGGGCCGGGAGGGGGGGGGGGCGTGAAGGGGGGGGGGAAAGGGATTCCTCTTATTATCAACACGTCATCATCATTGTCAGTGGGGAAGAAAACAACAACATCATCATCATCAACAACAACAACAATGAAAAACAAAAAAACACCACCACCACCAACAAAAGCACAACAACAACAGCAAACAAACAAACGAAACAAAAACAAACAAACAAACAAAAAACAACAACAATAACAACAAACAACAACAAAACATAAAAACAAACAAAAACAAACCAACCCAAAACAACAGCAGAACAATGATGGCAGAAACAGGCTGACAAAAATCAAACAACAGTGATAGTAGCAGCAGCGACAACAACAACTGTACTACTCCCACCACTACTACTGCTTGCTGCTACCACTTATAATGATAACGAAAACCCCCCAATAATAATAATGATAATGATAATGATGATGGTGATAATGATAATAATCGTGATAGTTTTGATAATATGGACAACAACGATGGTGACGATGATGATGATGATTGCGATGATGTTTTTGAACTGGTTCATTTTAGCACACAAAGAACGTCCCCCGTCCCCTCCCCGCACACACACAAGGCCACTCCAACGAACAATCACACACAACCCCTCTTACCCTCCACACGCACACACATGTGTACACACACACACGCGCGCGCACACGCGCACACACACTCACACACAGACACACACACACACACGCACACACACACACACACACACACGCACGCACGCACACACACACACACACACACACACACACACACACACACACACACACACACACACACACACACACACAAGCGCGCGTGCACACCCGCCAGCCATTACACACACACTTCGATCCCTCTCTCCGCTCTACCAGTTTCTTTCTCTTCTTGTTTTTTTTCTTCCCTCTCGTCTCTTGCTGTTCATTTTCTTTCTTCCCTCTCTCTAAAACATTTTGATGTATGATTAAGACCTATATCAATACAGACCATGCGATTGATTCAAACAACCAAACTAACCGAACTGGATGTGATTTGTTTCTTGTATTTTGTCCTGTCCTTCCAAACCAACACCCACCCACACCCAGTCCTGTCAGACCAATCACTGGCCGCCGGCCCACAAGTGACATCGGCAGCCGGCGCCCAGACGACGGCAATCCCGGCGGCAGGACTTCCGGCCCAAGCCTCTCCCTCAGCACTGCGCCTGCCCATTGACCTACCGGAAGAAGGCACCTCCGTGACGACACGTGCGCGTCGTTTCCGCTGCCTGTTTGACGCTTTCCGTTGCTGCTGTGGGGTGGATCATGACAGCAATCCCGATGTCTATGAGGAGCCGCAGTGAGAGAGAGAGAGAAAAAAATTGTACAGGGACTTTAGGATCATGCATCTGTGACTGACAAGAGAGCAAGAAAGGAATAATCAGGGATGTTGGCGTGATCCAAGCAGCAACAACAGTAGCAGCAGCAACGCACCCAATTAAAGGGGGCAGTGGGGGTTTGCAGGCAACAAAAATTTTTCAACGGTTTTTTTTTTTTTTTTGGTCAAAAAAAGGGAATGAATAATGAGGTTTGGTGAAATGTTGAAAAACCAATAATATCAACGAAAAACAAAATAAATTTATTACATTTTTTAAAATCATCATTATTTATTTTATTTTTATTAATTAGTTAGTGGGATTTTTAGTAGGGGTGGCTTTTGCCCATGGGAAAATGGGTAAATGACCATCGGGGTACCCCAGAGGGGGGAGGGGGGGAGGGTGGTGGTGGGGTGGGGGGGAAGGATGCTCATGAATCTATCTGTGAGTGCGCAGATGGCTGAATAGTCCAATCTGCGCACGAAATGTTCGCTGACAGTTGGGGCAGACAAGACAGGCATATCATAGTCAGGGTGCTTGTTTTGCCCCGTGACTTTCTGGCCTGCCTCTTCTTAACAGCTGCAGCAGCCCGGGTTGGCCTCGACAACCGGCCCCTTTTGTGCAAGCAGCGCGCCTTTGTCAGGGTCCACTGAAGATTTCCCCAGGACGGGGGTTGTTTTCCAACCTTTTTCAGAGGTTTTTCAGAGTACCCTCGCCCCCTTTTTTTCTGACCCCCGGGGTTTTTTTTCTCTTCCCTTGTTCCCAGCTCCCCCCAAAAAAAGAAGACCCTTTTTTGGGCCCCGCCAAATGGGGGGCAAAACCGCCACGGGGCCCCCACCCCGAAAAAGCGGGGACTGCATCAGGAGGGGTGAAGTTTCGGGGGGGGTTTGGCTTTTGCGACACCCGGGTGTTGGGGCCTTGTTTGCCACTTGAGGTTCGTAGTTCCTGGGGCCCTGTTTGTGGGAAGGGGTTCGGGCTTTTTGGGCTGTGGGGTTGGTACAGGTCCAAGTTTCGCAGGGGGACAGTATGTGGGGAAGAACTACGGTCGGGAGCCCTTTTTACTTGGCCAAGACAAATTCCCTCTTTTTTGTTCCAGACATTTGCATTGAGTTCCAAAATTGGCGCTTGCCTTCCCAATCCCTCGTTAAATTCCCTTCGTCGAGGTCGCTTTTTCGTGACTGTGCTCCCAAAGGTATGAAACCCCGCCCCCCCCCGCACTGAGTCTTTTACCTTTTGACTGTGTGTTGGCTCAACGAAAAAAGGGTTTTCCCCTGGGGCGGGCCCTGAGGAAAACTTCAGTTTCCTCGTGGGGGGAAAGGCCGAATTTCCCGGCTGGCAGGGGGAAAAATTTTGTCGCCGCTGGGGTTGCATCCCCTTTCCAACCCAGTTGAGGGCACAATCATCGCAAAAAAAAAAAGTTCCCCCAAAATGATGCTTTTCAGGCCCTTCGTTTTGGCTTAAAGGGTTTTTCTGGGTTAAAACACCCCTTGCCATCTGTTCGGTATTTTAGGCCGTTTTCCAAAACAGGGCCATCTTAAAGGGCCCAATCAGTAACTTTGGGCAAAAACCCATGGGGCGAACAGCGGGGGACCCCGGACGCAGCCTTGCTTGACCCATTTTTGGAAAGAAAAAGGGAAAGCAATGTTTAACCTTTGGTCCTGGCCCTCGGGGGGGGCTTGCCTTAGGGAATTTGGGTGACCAAGAAATAAATTTCCCGGGGGCATCCATTTGGCCGATTTTCCACAGTCCCTCTCTATCCGGTTCAAAAGGCCCTTTAAAGTGAGGTCGACTTTGGTGGAAACAGACCCGAAATTTTGTTCCCTGACATTCTCTTGCGCTCCCTTGGGCAGCAAACCCCATGTAGTGGTTCCGGCTTTTTCCCCAAAAATTCCCCCTTGGGCTCCAGGAAATTGGCCCTTTGGGGCAAGGTGTGTTTTGTGAGGGGGTTTAAAGTAGGACCCGGGCAAGTATTTCCCTTTGCGATGGAGAGCAAGGAAAAGGCCCCGAGGTTTTATCACAGGCTTCCCGGGTTTTCCCCGCTTGACAAGTGAATGATACATGCTTTTTTTGGAAATCCGGGGGAGGGGCTCTTCTTTCCCATGGTGGTAAAAAATGAGGAAGCTTTCATCAGCCGGGTTCCCTCCATCCGTGAAACCCTCTGCTGGTAGGAGTCTAAAGCCGGGTGTTTTTGCCCGGATAGGACGGATTGTTTTTCTGGGTCTCAAGAAGTTTTGGCGGATCGCCAGTGCTTCGTTATGGGGCCCTTGTGGGAGAGGGGCTATGGTTCATTTTTTAGGAGGAAGGGCGATTTAAGCCCCGGGTTAAAAAGGGGCTCGCCCATCGTTCAAAAGAATTTTTCCTTTTTTCTCGGTGATAAAGGTATTCCCCACCCCAGCACTGGGGAGGGGGGGGGACCCCTGGGTTTGGGGGGGCCGTAGACTTTTTTTAAAGGGCACCATAAAAACCTCTTCATATCGTCCCTGTCCAATCCCGGGATCTCATCAGCTTTGTCACCGGGCCATTACCCTGCTTTGGCTTTTTTTTGCGGAACAGCCCCTTGCGGAGGGGAAACAACGCATCCTTTTTTGAGGGTGGTTTTGGGGGTTCCCTCAGGTGGGTTGAGGCGGGAGGGGCGTTTCCATCCTGAAGCTGCTTGATTTCATCACATTTTCATAAAACCCCGGGTTTTTGGTTTTCTGGTGGGGGGTCCCCGGGGGGCTTGAAGCTGAAATATAGATCAGCCACGCAGGGTCCCTTAGCCCAAAAATTCTGGTTGTCCGGGAAGGGGCGGATTCCAACTTTTCTTCCACAGCTCCACAAAGGAGTTTGTTGGTGAGGGTTTTTTCAGTTTTAGGGGAGGGTGGGGCCTTTTTGGGGAGCCTTCGGGCCTTGGGGCGTCCCCGGGGTTGGATTCAAAATATTCAATTTCAAACCTACAAGACGATGGTTTTGCCCAACACTCGGCGCCGACATGGGTTTTTGGTTACACGTAATTTTGGCCAAACCTTTTCCTGACGGGGACATAATCGATGGGGGCCCAAGGTTTTGGGCGAGGGTGCCCCATGACGCCCCTGTTAAGGGGTGGGGGGGCAGAAAACGGGTTTTGGGTTATCACATTTGTGCTCGGGAAAAAGGGTCTGAAGAAAAAAGAAATCCATTTGGGTTGCAGGGCCCCCCCCGTTTTTTCCAATCACTAAACCCAGGGGGTTTTGGGCCAGACCCAAACTCTAGATTGAAGCCCCCAAAGAATGATGAGTTTTGTCTTTTTTAAAGGGTGGCAGCAATGACAGAGTGAAGGTCCTGTAGAACTTCGCCTTCACTTAAAACCCGGGGTTTTGGCCCATGGTTGGGGCGTGGGCACTGACAAGGGGGAAAGGGTGCTTCTGGCCAATCCATGGGAGTTTCCGGGGCCATAAGCCTATGGGTTATCCCTTTGGGTTCCCAGCTAGCTTGCTGACAAGTCTGTTTTTAAATTTGAAAAACCCAAAAGGGCCAAAGCCCACTTTCGCTTTCCGTTTCCCTGCCCTCCCGAAAAAAGGGGTGTAACCAGATCCCCGTTCACAGAGCCCCCTTCCCCTGAAAACCGATTTCACTAAAGGGGCTGCGATGCCCGATGTTGTTTTCTGGCGATTGGGGTTGAAAACTAGAGCTTTTCCCCCTTTGGGGGTCTGTCCGCTTTTCCCTTCTGCCCAGGAGGGCCCTTATTTCCAAGCCCCCAATGGTGAGAAAAAGGATCTTGTTTTTTTTCTTTTCTTTCCTTTGTTTCGACCGCTGATGTGGGTCCCCGCCACCCCGGGGTATGCGGCCGGGGGTTTTGATTTGGAGCAGGCAATTTTTTGGGGCACCTTTTCTACCCCCTTCCCCTCATGCCAGGGAGGTGGGGCAGGGCTTTCCCCAAAAGGGGGTTTGCTCAGACCCCTCAGCGGCTGCCGACCTCCATCGCTGCTCCTGGGGGACGAAAAGGGGGGACCCTAGGCCCGGGCCCGGGCCGCGTGCAGGTTTTGCGGCTGCGACTGCCAGGTACCCAAACTGTGGGTTGTGGGCCTCGCCTGTCCCCACGGGAACTTGGGGGGGTTGAAAGAAAAAATAAAAGGGTTTCGGGTTTTGGGGGACTGATGATTTGGCGCGATAAATTTTTTTAAAAAGTGAGGGGATTTCCCGAAAGGGAAACCTCCCTCTCGCCCGGGGCCCACCAATTTCCAGGGGCAAGACTAAGTGGGAGGTTGGGGGGAATGAGCAGGGAAATGCAGGGGGATGACCAAGATATCCTTTGGGTGTCTCATTTTGCCTTTGCACTCCCAGTGCTTTTGGGGAAAGGGGGCCTTCCTCCCCTTTAACGATGGGGTTTTTTTCCCGGCAATTTGCCGGACCAACTTGCTTTCATGGGTGGGAACACCCCCCGGGAAACCCAAACTGCGGTGGGCACCCACACAGAAAACAGTGGAGCTAGAGGGGCCGTGGGGTTTCCCCACCCGGGAACCCCCCTTTTTAAAATGGATCCCATAAGGGTGTCTCCCCACCCGTTCCCCAGCCCCAAAAAGGGGCGGGGGAAAAGTGCCGGTTGTGGTGGGGAAAACCCCCCCTGAACGGGTTGTACTGGATTACAGGTTACCAGAAAACAGATCTAATAAAATCCCATACCTCAGATAGTAGTAGTATGGTAGTAGTACAGCGGGTATTTAGAAAATAAATTTGGGGTAATGATTTAGAAAATTTAATAAATTAACAAGAAAATGAATAGAGAAGAAAAAATGATTACAAAAATTAAACTACACACTACGCGGGCTGCGGGTCCCTTGCGGTCCCCCAAAGGGAAGGACACTTTGTTGAGCGTTTTCATCCTTTCATCCTTGTTCTAGAGAGAGCACAAAGCGACTTAAACACAAGATAGATATAGACTTTCTCCATTTCTGTGAAAGTTGTGATAGAACAGATCCATACAAAACAAAACATAGAAAAAAACATCACCTGGAAAAATACAGCTTCAGTTACATTGTAAATTGGACGTTATTCCCAATCTTTCGGAACTGTTGGTTTTCTGTTGATATCGATCGATATGATGTATAAATTATCTTCAGCATGTGTAACACACAGCCATTGAATCAGAATACGTAAGTAACATCATCGTTTAGTACTGGTCTTGATTTAGAATCCATTCCTACTAGACCACAATAAGCTGTGCGCTGAGAAAATTCAGACTGAAATATGCATTCCCATAAGACGGGCGCAATAGCTGAGTGGTTAAAGCGTTGGACCTTGCGATCTGAGGGTCCCGGTTTCGATTCTCGGTAACGACGCCTGGTGTGTGTGGAATTTTCCGATCTCCCAGATCAACATATGTCAATGCAGACATGCTAGTGCCTGAACCCACTTCGTGTGTATGCGCACGCAGACGATCAAATACGCATGTTAAAGATCCTGTAATCCATGTCAGCGTTCGGTGGGTTATGGAAACAAAAAAACACTAAGCATGCATCCCCCCTAAAGCGGAGTATGGCTGCCTTCACGGTGGGGTAAAAACGGTCATACACGTAAAAGCCCACACCTGTACATACGAGTAAAGCTGGAGCTGCAGCCCACGAACGAAGACGAAGACGAAGAAGAAGAAGAAGAAGAAGAAGAAGAAGAAGAAGAAGAAGAAGAAGAAGAAGAAGAAGTATCCCTGCTGAAATGAAAAGACCTGACTGTCTAAGAAGGGTGGAGCGGAGATGTAAAGGGAGAGAAAAATACGAATTTTGACCGGGGATCAAGTTTGTAGTGTCAATTAAAAGAAAAAAAAAAGAAAAAGAAAAAAAGCAAAGAAAAAAAAGCGTTGCTTTACATTTTGTGAATATGCCTGTCAGTGTGTTGAGTGTTGCTTTACATCTTATGTCGGTATGCCTGTTAGTGTTTTGAGTGTTGCTTTACATCTTATGTCGGTATGCCTGTTAGTGTGTTGAGTGTTGCTTTACATCTTATGTCGGTATGCCTGTTAGTGTGTCGAGTGTTGCTTTACATCTTATGTCGGTATCCCTGTTAGTGTGTCGAGTGTTGCTTTACATCTTATGTCGGTATGCCTGTTAGTGTGTTGAGTGTTGCTTTACATCTTATGTCGGTATGCCTGTTAGTGTGTTGAGTGTTGCTTTACATCTTATGTCGGTATGCCTGTTAGTGTGTTGAGCGTTGCTTTACATCTTATGTCGGTATGCCTGTTAGTGTGTTGAGTGTTGCTTTACATCTTATGTCGGTATGCCTGTTAGTGTGTTGAGTGTTGCTTTACATCTTGTGGGTATGCCTGTTAGTGTGTTGAGTGGTGCTTTACATCTTGTGGGGGTATGCCTGTTAGTGTGTTGAGTGTTGCTTTACATCTTATGTCGGTATGCCTGTTAGTGTGTTGAGTGTTGCTTTACATCTTATGTCGGTATGCCTGTTAGTGTGTTGAGTGTTGCTTTACATCTTATGTCGGTATGCCTGTTAGTGTGTTGAGCGTTGCTTTACATCTTGTGAGGGTATGCCTGTAAGTGTGTTGAGCGTTGCTTTACATCTTGTGTGGGTATGCCTGTTAGTGTATTGAGCGTTGCTGTACATCTTTTGGGTATGCCTGTTAGTGTGTTGAGCGTTGCTTTACATCTTGTGGGTATGCCTGTTAGTATATAGAGTGTTGCTTTACATTTTGTGGGTATGCCTGTTAGTGTGTTGAGCGTTGCTTTACATCTTGTGGGTATGCTTGTTAGTGTATTGAGCGTTGCTTTACATCTTGTGGGTATGCCTGTTAGTATATAGAGTGTTGCTTTACATCGTGTGGGTATGCCTGTTAGTGTGTTGAGCGTTGTTTTACATCTTGTGGGGGTATGCCTGTTACTTTGTTGAGCATTGCTTTACATCTTGTGGGGGTATGCACGTACGCACGCACGCACGCACGCATTTAGGCACACACAATAAACAAAATAATAAACAAACTGAAAGAAAATGCAAGAAAGCTCGTTTCAGTTTCAGTTTCAAGGAGGTGTTACAGCGTGCGGACTGAGCCATATGCGCTACACCATATCTGCTGGTAAAAAAAGGACAGGAGATGTCTAACCTTTGCTTCAAACCCAAAGCGCTCATCAGCTTTGAGCCAGTTGCATTGCTCGGACGGAACAGCCTAGTATGGTCGTAACCCGCTACTAACTGTGTGTAGTATGGAACTGACAAATGGCGTAGTTCGGTCAACGCAAGCATTTAGTCACGTGTAACTGTCAAAAAGTTAGAACCAAGCAATGTAACTGGCTTCAGGAAAAGTGTGTGAGTGAAGATGGAAGAAGTGGAGGAAAATAAAGTTAGATGAAAAAACGACCAAAAACAAAATTCAAAACACACAAAGACAGAAAAAAGAAATAGAGGAAAGAGAACGAAGGAAAGAAGGTCATATCTTTCTCACTACACAATAAAAAAACAACAACAACAAAAAACAAAACAAAACAAAACAAAACAAACGTGCAGCGCACAGACTTTGAAAGAGAACAGAACTGCGTTTGTATAGCTCCTAGAGAGGAACGGCCTGCCCAGCATTGAAAGCCTGCTGATCCAGTGCCAGCTACGCTGGACAGGAAATGTTGTCCGCATGACAGACAGCAGAATATCCCGAAGATGCTCTTGTATGGCTAGCTGAAGGAAGGCCACCGCAAACTTGGAAGACCCTGCAAGCGCTTCAAAGACACCTTGAAGACAAACCTCAAAGCCTGTGACATAGGCATCGCTTCCTGGGAAACTGATGTCCTTGACCGCTCTTGCTGGAGGATGCTGTGCTCTAGTGGCATAAAGACGTTTGAAAACAAGAGAATGCTGGCCATTAAGGAGAAGCGTGAGCGAAGGAAGCAGGGCTGAACTTCTGGAGATGTTTTCCCTTGCAACACCTGTAGGAAGTGTTGCGCATCCAGAATCGGCCTCTTCTCCCATATGAGGACACACACCGACGGATAAGCCTGCCTGCCTACTCATCCGTCGGACCAACGGGTTAGAACCAAGCAATGCAACTGGCTCCAGGCCACGAGAGCTAAAGATACGGAGAAATGCGTGAGTGAAGATGGAAGAAGTGGAGGAAAATAAAGTTAGATGAAAAAACGACAAAAAACAAAATACAAAACACACAAAGACAGAAAAAAGAAATGGAGGAAAGAGAACGGAGGAAAGAAGGGCATATCTTTCTCACTACACAATAAGAAAAAACAAAAGAAAACGTGCAGCGCACAGACTTTGAAAGAGAACAGAACTGCTTTTGTATATATATATATCTATCTAAATATATGATAGTCAGTCGTGTCCGACTATGACCATCAGAACAGCAGAGGAGGCAACTACTGTTCCGACTGTTTGGGCTAGAATTTGATTATAGTGGAGAGTGTCTTACCCAAGTTACATCCCCACTCTCTCGACCAAGAGGGTTTTAGGACAGTCGGCGTTGGGATGGTTCCCAAAGGCCAAGCAGCCCACAAGGCTGCAGCACTAAGAGCCAGTGCAATTTTGCCTCCTAGATCGAGAGTCATAGTCCTTCACAAAAGACTAAGCTGTAAATGATTTCCCATTGACTGGAGAAACCATTGATAATACAGCTCTTACTTTGCTGTTGGACCAACTGTAAACTTATGTCAATCTGTGATATAAGCCGAGTGTTGGGCTTTTGTATAGCTCGCTAAATGCAGCGCAGCGTATTCTCCGGAAGAAAATAATTATGTTACCCTACATGGCTTGCTGAACTTGACAGTAGTTTTTGCAGAAAGCATGCGCGAAATATCCAGAGCACTTGCACACACAGAGCAGAGCACACACACACACTACACGTCCAGACCAACAACAGTTCCTTCGCTTGCAGTTGATTCTTATCCCAAAGTTATAAAGGATTGTAAGTCTCATTACCTTTTACGACCATCGGGGCAGTGAATTTATACTCAGTGTGTCTGTGGCCCGTCATCTGGTGGTGGGGCCCAATCCCTTCCTTCCATTCTGCATTTTTTAGTTGTGTTTGTATTTCTTTTTATCACAACAGATTCCTCTGTGTGAAAGGGAGAGCGCGTCGCTGCACTACAGCACCACCCATTAATTTTTTTTTTCCTGCGTGCAGTTTTATTTTTTCCTATCGACTAGTGGAATTTTCTACATAATTTTGCCAGAACAACCCTTTTGTTGCCGTGGGTTTTTTTTTTTACGTGCGCAAAGTGCATGCTGCACACGGAACCTCGGTTTATCGTCTCATCCGAGTGACCAGGTCCAGACCACCACTCAAGGTTTAGTGAAGTGGGAGAAATATCGGCGGCTGAGCCGTGATTCGAACTAGCGCGCTCAGGTTCTCTCGCTTCCTAGGCGGACGCGTTACCTCTAGGCTATCACTCCACTTTTACCTTCCCTAACTGGACAGATATTTTACCTGTTCACACACCTGTGTGGAGTGAGGAACATCTGAGTAAAGTGTCTCTCCCAAGGATACAGCACCATGCCGAAACAGGGGCATCGAACTCTGACCCACTGATCAGAAATCCAACACCCAACCGATACTGCCACGGAGATCCATGATATCCTGAACACCTAAAAACAAAACAAAACACACAGTTTCGTTTACGATCTATGGACTTGATGATAGTTATGTCAATAAATAGTCCTATGCTTTCGTAAAATAAACCTGGAATGCAAGCTAAAACCGTGCTATGTTATTGCTCTTTAGTTTTCTTGAATGCTCTGGCATTTCGTTGCATTCAGGGTTACACAGACTGCTTCGCATCGAGACATACAAGAACAAGCACACACACACAGACACGCATAGATTATATACAAAATGCTTCAAATCACTATCATGGTAGGAAAATCAGAAAAAAAATCAACGAACCGATTTTAATC
>NC_134876.1:52219937-52227437 GCF_041734735.1 Babylonia areolata | reverse complement strand
ATAGCACGTTAAAGAACCCACGGCAAGAAAGGGATGTCACTGGCAACCGATGTTTTTTTTTCTGACCAAACAATCCACGATAGCATACTTGTGATTGTGTGCACGTGATTGAAGCCTGACTGAATGAAACGGGAAACGAATGAACATCGCCTAAAGGTAGCTGTCAGTCGGCTCTACCCATGTAGACAGTCTGTTGTGCAAAATACTTCGTAAGAAGTTAAGCGTTTGGTCTCTGACCGAATATAGGCGTTCTAAAAGTATCAGCTGTAAAGCTGTATGGTAGTCAGTCGCGTTCAAATATGACCATCAGAACAACAGATGAGGTCTGGGCTAGAATTTGATTATAATGGAGAATGTCTTGACCAAGTTGCATCTCCACACTCTCAGCCAAGAGAGTTTTAGGACAGTCGGCGTTTGGGTGGTTCCCAAAGGCCAACTAGCTCACAAGGCAGCAGCACTAAGTGCCAGTGCAATCTTTTTATTTTTATTTTATTTTATTTTATTTTTGCCTTTCGCATCAAACATCATATTGCCTATTTTTTTCCCCTTGCATAGAAGGTTATATTTTCTTTTCAACATTGTCTCCATTACAATTTCACATGAAATTCCACACCAATAAAGCAAAATTGCAATTCACACCACCTTTAGAAATAGAGGTAGTGCATATATACATACAAATATATATATATATATATACATATATGCATATATATATATATACACACATATAATATACACACACATGTATAATATGGTGACAGTTTGCAAGGGCGTTTTTAGTTAACAAATAACTGACGAACAAGCAAGAAACAACAAACACATACACAAACAACAACAATAACAAAAAAAAACCCCAAAACAACAACAACCCCCCCCCCAAAAAACAAAACAAAACAACAACAACAAAAAACCCAAGCAACAACAACAACAACCCCCCCAAAAAAACAACAACAAACAAACAAACAAACAACAACAACAAAACAGACATAGATCCCAGAACATGACATTTCCAATCTCAGCTCACAGCACACATTAACAGATGAAGTTCATGAAGCCATAGTTTTTTTTAATATTCTATCTATTTCAGGATGTATATTCTGTCGTATTTTCTTCCATTTAAAACATGCAGTGAGCATTTTTCGTAGCCAGGATAGTTTCAGTGCTTGTACAAAAACCTGTATGTTAGGTACTCCAATTCCCCCGCTTTCTACATCATGCACTGCATACACTCGTTTTATTTTATCTGTTTTTTTGTCCCATACAAATTGAAAACACATGTCTTGTAGCTGTTTTAGATCACTGTCTGGTGGGTTTGGTAACAATATCCATCGATAAACCAGTTTGGACAGAATAAGTGATTTGAGCACAGCTACCCTGCCCAGAGGTGTTTCCATTCTTTTCGACCAAATATTAAATGATGTTTTTACTTCGACAAATTTATCTGCCATGTTGATTTCCGTTAGATTAGATAGATCATTTGAAAGCCAGAAGCCAAGGATTTTAAATTTAGGGGGGTTCCATTCCATACGTTGGTTCTCTAAGCATATTATATTTGGGTTTTTCTTTTTACCTAACCAAACATTAACAGTTTTTTCAACATTTAACTTAAGTCCTGAAAATTCCTCAAACTCTCCTAACACATCAAACGATTTTTCATAAGACTTTCTGTCTCCTTCCAATGTAAATGATGTGTCATCAGCAAACTGACTTATTTTAAATTCCGTGTCTGATATCTGTATTCCTTTAATTTCTTTGTCTTCTCTAATTTCACAAGCTAATATTTCTACACACAAGATGAATAAATATGGTGATATAGGGTCACCCTGACGACACCCTCTGTTTATAGTGAAAGTCTGTGACATCTTTCCATTAACATTTACACGAGCTTTAATATTTTTTTTTAATGAAAAGTGTATATCCATTTTCTTATATCATTTCCAAAACCAAATGTTTCAAGAACATTCCCCATGTAATCCCAGTTTTCGGAGTCGAACTCTTTTTCAAAATCAATTGAAACCAATAACCCAGGTAGTCCCTTTATATCTAAATAGTGTATCATGTCACATAATAATCGAATGTTATCTCAAATATACCTCCCTGAAATAAACCCAGTCTGATCTTCATGAATTACTTTTGGTAACACTGTTTTCATTCTATTTGCTATACAAGCTGAACTGATTTTATATGTGACATTCAGTAGTGAGATAGGTCTCCAGTTTTTAAGGCATTCCCTTGGTTTATCTCCCTTGGGTATACAGATTATCATTCCTTCTCTTTGTGTGATTGACATTTCACGTTTAATAAACCCTTCATTTATAGACCTAACCACAAGGACCCCTAACTGTCTCCAAATTAAAAAAAAAAGTTTATTGTCATCCCATCTGTACCGGGGCTTTTGTCATTCTGCATGTTTTTTAACACTTCTGATGCCAGTGCAATCTTGCCCCCCTAGTTTGAGAGTCATAGTCCTTCACAAAACAACAACAACAAAAAACAAAAAAACTAAGCTATGAATGACTTCCCATTGATCATACAGCTCTAATTTTGCTGTTGGCCCAAATATAAGCATATGTCAATCTTCTTCTTCTGCGTTCGTGGGCTGCAACTCCACGTTCACTCGTATGTACACGAGTGGGCTTTTACGTGGATGACCGTTTTACCCCGCCATGTAGGAAGCCATACTCCGTTTTCGGGGGTGCATGCTTGTATGTTCTTGTTTCCATAATCCACAGAACGCTGACATGGATTACAGGATCTTTTACTTGCGTATTTGATCTTCTGCTTGTGTATACACACGAAGGGGGTTCAGTCACTAGTAGGTCTGCACATACGTCGACCTGGGAGACTGGTAACATCACAACCCTTTACCCACCAGGCACCTTCATCGAGATTCGAACCCGGGACCCTCAGATTGAAAGCCCAACACTTTAACCACTTGACTATTGCGCCCATCATATGTCAATCTGTGATATAAGCTGACCTCTAGGCCAAATTAATGACAATATTCAGTAAATAAAGATTGTAGCGTGCTCAGCAGCAACAGCGGCAGCAACAACAACAGCAATAACCACCAACAGCAATACTGCTGCTGCTGGTATAACAGCTGCTGCTACGGTCTGCTTCCGATAATGACGATGATGATTAACATGATGTTGATGATCATGATGGCACTAAACTTGACACGAATTTAGATGACTGTGTCCTTTCTTCAGAAACGATTATGATATCACTGATTTTCCTTCCATGGCAGGTAGAAAATACACGTCAATAAAACACAGCGGTACTCCTGTTCTACTTTACATGGATTGTTTATTCATCTTTATGCCACACATGAAAAAGTGTTGGAAAAGTGTATGACACTAAAAAAACCCAAACAAACAAAAACAGAAAAACACGTATTATGCATTTGTCTATCAGTAAAAATTATTTTTTCAGACATTTAGACACCTGTTCTTGAGGGGCAATGGGCCATAAATGAATAAACCATGCATCCATCCATCTATCCACCCAGTTCGACTCTGCTTAGAACCGCCACATAATTTTACATTCAAAAGAGATTGTTTAATCGTCCACCTCGTTGTTGTGTTGTATTTCACACACATACACGTAAAAACTATAATTCATATGACCATGGCATGGTGTAATCCAATGTGCAACATATATCAGAAAGTCATTCACAATGGACCACCGAGAACTATGTCTCGTTGCTTGAACAAAAAAGGAGGCATTGAGCGATTCATTGTACCTTCAGTTAGTGCAATCCATTCGCATCAAAATCAATAAAATAGACACACAAATAATGTTACATATACAGAGTTGAGAAAGAGAGAGAGAGAGAGAGAGAGAGAGAGAGAGAGAGAGAGAGAGAGAGAGAGAGAGAGAGAGAGAGAGAGAGAGAGTTTGTATGTGGGACAGGATTTTCAGCGTCAAAGTCTGATAGATTTATTTACCTTTCCCTTAGGAATTGTACCATACAATACCCTCTCGATAGACAAGTATTCTATTGTAGCCCACCATCCCTATATACCATACAATTCCATCTCGACAGTCAAGCATTGCATTGTAACCTATCGTCACTTTTGTCGTTTTATCTGTATATTTTCATGGTTTGCCTGAAAAAGACCTTGTGCGTTTGAAATGCATTGCATTTGTCCCGATATATCTTTCTGTCTGAAATTCTATAATCAACATAATTCTGCCTGGGACAACCCTTCTGTTGCCGTTGGTTCTGTTACGTGCGCTAAGTGCATGCTGCACACGGGATCTCGGTTTCTCGTCTCATCCGAAAGATTAGCACCCAGATCAACGCTCAAGGTCTAGTGGACTGAAGACTGAAGACTGAAGATGTTTTATTCATAAAGGCCATAGCCCCTTAGAAGGGGGATAAAAAGGTCTAGTGGAGTAGAGTGGAGTGGTGGGAGGGGTGTAGGGTAAAAATACTCGTCCGTATATTTATGGGAATAGAATCCGTGGACAATCATTTCCTAGTCGGACGCTTTTGCAAAAGGCTTGTGTGTGTGTGTGTGTGTGTGTGTGTGTGTGTGTGTGTGTGTGTGTGTGTGTGTGTGTGTGTGTGTGTGTGTGTGTGTGTGTGCTTTAATTTTGATCACAGCCAAGAATTAAAAAAAGAAGCAAAATAACAATTGTGAGAAATATGTTGTTTTTAAAACAAACTTACGTGAGACGAACACAGTATAAAATTTACCTGCCATAATTGTTCCTGTCTGGTTTTCTTGACAAAATGAAATTCTTATCATTTTCTTTTATAGCCATCATCATCATCACCACCATTTTCTTCTTCCCCTTCTGTCGTTTCTTACATTCAAATTTCTTTACAATGCTTACTTTTTCTTCGTCTTCCTTCCTTTCTTTCTTTCTTTCTTCACGATGTTCCCTCTGTTGACGATGTTAGGAGGACAGTGTAGTTTTGAAGACGCGGAGCATTTGGAAAAACAAATCTTATCCTCCGGTGTTTTATATCAATTTTTGTATTCATGTATTCAAGGGAACTGTCGAAGACACCGGCTGTCATCTTTTGTTCACCTCGTTTTGATATTCACATCATATCCAAGGAGCAACCTCCAGTCGCTCTTGGGGCTGAAAGGTGTCTTTATTTTCAATCAGACTTGTTTTTTGATTCGTTAGAGCGTACGATTGAAAATGCATGTCTTGCTCAACAACAGAAAAAAAGAAAGGAAAGTGAAATCCCGAATAATGAAAGTTAGATGGGGCGGTGATGGTTGGAGGTGTGGTGTTGGTAAGAAAGACATTCTGAACAAAATAATTTTATGTGTTAAAAAATATGTGTTAAAAGAAGTTGGGCGAATGAGTGTGTAAAGGAGAGAAAGAGAGAGAGAGAGAGAGAGAGAGAGAGAGAGAGAGAGAGAGAGAGAGAGAGAGTGTGTGTATGTGTGCGCGTGCGTGCGTCTGTGCGTGTGTGTGTGTGTGTGTGTGTGTGTGATAGAGACACAGAGAGAGAGACAGAGTGACAGAGAGACAGACAGACAGACAGACAGACAGAGAGGGGGGGGGGGTGGAAGAGAGGGACAGAATGAGACGGAGAGCTGATGGGGAAGGAGGGAGGGTGGGAGGTAGGAAGGGATGGAGAGAAGGAGAGTGATGCAGAGAGAGAGAGAGAGAGAGAGAGAGAGAGAGGGAGAGAGGGAGGGAGATGTGTAGGCTGTATTGTTTATCCAATATGTAAATGCCAAGTGGCTATGTAACATGTCCACAAGCCCCGACAAAAGTGTCTCACGTATCGGGGTCTTTGTAAACTACAAACAGATTGTTTTTGAACGCGACGAAACAACAGAGCCATTCATTTCACAACAATACGATCAACTAGCAGTTACAAGTTTTAAGGTGTCGTGTTCCCTGTGTCTTTGTTAACAGCACACACCCACACATACACACACACACACACACACACACACACACACACACACACAGACACCCACCCTACACACACACACACCCACACACACACACACACACACACACACACAGACACCACCCACACACACACACACACCCACACATACACACACACACACACACACACACACACACACACACACACACACACACATCCTCTCTCTCTCTCTCAGTGTCTAGCTCCGTTCCACCGCACAAGCCGATTAGTGGAACGCCGTGTAACACTAATAGGCTCAGAGCACGTAACACGGTGTGAATGTTGTGGAATCGCAAGACAGTTTAGGTCAGAGTGACAGTTGTGATTCGTTGTATTGTACCGGATCGTGTCGTGTTGCCTTTCATTACACTGCACTGTATTACTTTGCCCTGCATTGCATTACAATATACATAAATAAATAAATAGATATATATGTATGTATATATATATATATATATATATATATATGTGTGTGTGTGTGTGTGTGTGTGTGTGTGTGTGTGTGTGTGTGTGTAGACAGACATACATACAGGCAGACAGACAGACACAACGCACACACAGAACGAAAGAATGAAAGAGAGAGAGAGAGAGAGAGAGAGAGAGAGAGAGAGAGAGAGAGTGTGGGGTGGTGGTGGTGGTGGTGGGGGTGGTGGTGGCGGAGGTGAAAAGTTATGCACTTGCACATTCATAGGCGGCTATAAATCTGCCTGCATAAACGTTGCAGAGGACGCATTACAAACTACATTTGATATATCAATAATTTTACTTTGTCTTAGCGTGCACATGCAATACTGAATATAAACTGACGGGGGCAATAGCCGAGTGGTTAAAGCGTTGGACTTTCAATCTGAGGGTCCCGGGTTCGAATCTCAGTAACGGCGCCTGGTGGGTAAAGGGTGGAGATTTTTCCCGATCTCCAAGGTCAAGATATGTGCAGATCTGCAAGTGCCTGAACCCCCTTCATGTGTATACGTAAGCAGAAGATCAAATACGCACGTTAAAGATCCTGCAATCCATGTCAGGGTTCGGTGGGTTATGGAAACAAGAACATACCCAGTATGCACACCCTCGAAAACGGAGTATGGCTGCCTACATGGCGGGGTAAAGACAGTCATACACGTAAAAGCCCACTCGTGTGCAGCCCATGAACGAAGAAGAAGAAGAAGAAGAAGAAGAAGAAGAAGAAGAAGAAGAAGAAGAAAAAGAAGAAGAAGACAAATTACCAGGGAGGGATATTGCCTGCAACCTTTAGTCATACACGTAAAAGCCCACTCGTGTGCAGCCCATGAAAGAAGAAGAAGAAGAAGAAGAAGAAGAAGAAGAAGAAGAAGAAGAAGAAGAAGAAGAAGAAGAAGAAGAAGACAAATTACCAGGGAGGGATATTGCCTGCAACCTTTAGTCGAGATTTCGTCCTTTCCCTCCCTCCATTCTTTTTTTATATATATATATATATTTTTTTTTACCTGCATCAGTTTCTGAATTTCTTTGTCCTTTCATGGTCTTTTTTCACATTCATTTCTGGTTACATAGCCTTCTTGAATGTTATTTTTTTTAATCACTTTTTGCTGAATGTCCTCAGATGTAACAAG
>NC_134876.1:52194937-52202437 GCF_041734735.1 Babylonia areolata | reverse complement strand
GCGCTGGTTCGAATCACGGTTCAGCCACCGATATTTTCTCCCCCTCCACTAGACCTTGAGTGGTGGTCTGGACGCTAGTCATTCGGATGAGACGATAAACCGAGGTCCCGTGTGAAGCATGCATTTAGCGCACGTAAAAGAACCCACGGCAACAAAAGGGTTGTTCCTGGCAAAATTCTGTAGAAAAATCCACTTCGATAGGAAAAACGAATAAAACTACACGCAGGAAAAAATACATAAAAATGGATGGCGCTGTAATGTAGCGACGCGCTCTCCCTGGGGAGAGCACCCCACACAGAGAAATCTGATGTGATAAAAAGAAATACATATACAAATACAGAAACTTGACTTTCTCCTCACCATCATTCTCTGTTTGTTTGTCTCCATGTTCCTCTGTCAATGTCTTTTCGCCCGTCTCTCTTTCTTTGTTTCTCTGTCTCTTATTGCTTCTGTGTGCATGCTTTTCTTTTTTTTCTTCTTCTTCTTCTTCTTCTTCTTCTTTTATTTTTGTTGTATCAGTTTATTTATGTATTTGTCTTCTGGACTTTCTCTCTCATTGTCATGATTTCAGATGAACTTGAGGTTCTCACAATCTCTCTCTCTCTCTCTGTCTGCCTCCGTGTGCCTCTGTCTGTGTCTTTTCGTCTGTCTGTCTTTCTCCCAACCTCTCTCGCTGTCTGTGTGTGTCTTTGCAGAACTTCGCAGTTTTTTCTGTATAAGTCGTTTCAGAGAAGAACCATTAAGAGCTGATATATATATCTATACAATATTCAAGATTTATATGTACAACATTTTTTGTGCGTAACATTTTTCTAAAACGATTCCTATTTATGTGTACCCCCCCCCCTTCACATGGGGCCATGGCCTTTCTTGAATAAAACATCGTTAGCGTTACCTTTATCGTTGTATGTGTGTCTTTGTCTGTCTGCCATCCACCTATCTTCTTCCTTCCTCGCCACTTTATCCCATCAACTGAAAAACTTAAGATTATTATTTAAAAAAAAAAGAAAAAAAAAAAAGCAATTGACCGTCCAATGGCGTCTCGATTGTTGTTTATGTTCAGTTCACTTCAGTTTACTCAAGGAAGCCTTGCTGCGTTCGGACAAATCCATATATACGCAGCACGCTTAGTCAAGCCCTGAGGGAGAATGAAATACAAAAGAAAAGGAAGTAAGATAAGATGCATTAATAAATAGATAAGTAATCAAATTAATGGACTGATAAATTAAAATAATGAACACAAACAGAAATAAAAAAATGAAATATAACAAAATGAACAAACAAATAAATAGATCAATGAATCAAATACAATGAAATACAAAAAAAATAAAGAGTGATATGAATAAAAGTATGATTAAGAATGATGATATTACTAAATAAGTAAATGGAAGAGCAAACAAATTATTTCGTTTCAATCTGGAGAGAATCACCAAAAACCCCCACACAAAAACAGTTCAGCACGTCTCGTTACCTCTAGCTACATAGCTTTTTCTGGTAAGAAAGATGTAGGTAAACAAAACAAAACAAAACAAACAAAAAAATAACAAACAAACAAAAAAACAAAAAACAACAAACAAAAAACAAAAACCAAAAACAAACAAACAAACAAAAACCACAACCAAATAACAACAAAAGCATAATAAATCATTTATACCTCTGAACACATCGGCGACGGCAGCTTCTGTTGGTGTAAGGTTATGGCTTGATCAGTGGGGTGTCCGACATACATTTATGTCAGCATTAATGTCTCTCTCTCTCTCTCTCTCTCTCTCTCTCTCTCTCTCTCTCTCTCTCTCTCTCTCTCTCACCTCACTTAAGTTATACAGGGCAGTAACAGGGCACGTCCCATTCCTCTCTTTCTTTCTCTCTCTCTCTCTCTTTCGTGCTCACACACACACACACACACACACACACACACACACACACACACACACACGCACACACATGCACACGCACGCGTTTATGTGATATGTATGCTGTACTGGTTGACACAAGTTCTACCACCCACCTTCCTTACCCTTCCTCACCCATTCACCACCACCCCCTCCACGCACCCACCCCAAACACTTATTCCTTATAAAAGTGAAACCAGCAAGTTAACCACCCATGCGGAAAAAAAACCCGACCTCAGTACCTACCATTCTTGCCGTGTGCTTAACGACACATAACTCCTGGCTTTTAAAGGACCCCTCAACTCGATCATAAATCAATCTGTACGCATTCAGACCTATTGACATGGGTAACAAAACCCGACCTTTCAATTCACTGGGAGCTAGACTAATCGGCTACACGGTGGAAAAAAAACAAGAAAAAGAAAGCGTGTTGCTGTTCTTTCCAGTATATGTATCGATACAGTTGGAATTTGTTATTATTGTATTGAACGTGAATGCTTGGAAGCGTTTGTATTTTTTTGAACGTTGGAGAAGTTATTGGAAGTGGTCTATTTCCACGTTGTCTCGAAGATCGATAAAACCATTGACAAATGGCCACGTCCACCTCCGAACACCTACACACATGCATGCATCAGACATGAACACATACACAATGCGCGCACTAGAACGTACGCGCTTGCTTGCAAACACACAGAGACACAGACACACACACACACAGACACAGACACACACATACACACAGACTACCAAACACACACACACACACACACACACACACACACACACACACACACACACACACAGAGGTAACACACACAAACACACACACACACACACACACACACTGACTGAAACCATTTATTGTCAGATTAACTTGTTGTTGTACTCACATTTTAGCAACCGTTGAATTATTAAGTCAGAGAACATAAAAACAACAACAACAACAAAAAACAAAACAAAACAAACAAACAAACAAACAAACAAAAAATAACAACAAACAAAACAGACAACGATATGAATTTAAAAAGAACAACATATTTAACAAATCAGTTTACCAAATTTCAATAATATCAATATCTCAAAACGTTTTACCACACACACACACACACACACACACTCACAGACGTGTATCCCCCACCCATCCCCTACATACATCCATGCACACACACACACACACACACACACACACACACACACACACACACACACACACACACACACATATGCATGCACCCATGATTTGGATGTTTTAATTTGGATGTTGGCATTTTCATAAAGAAAATGTGGGTTTTTTGTTAATTCGTTCGGGTTTTTAATTTTTTTTTATAGACCCTTTAAGTGTGCAAAGCACGATGGCATAAATTGTAATATCAGACCCCAACTAGTGTCAGCGCTTCTCTCAAAATCTTTGCTCATCCACAACGTTAATAAAGAGACACATCATCATGCTGGCTGTGTCTTTTGCTTCCAGAGTCGCTGCTGCCAGAAGAAGCTGTGTGTGCCAGCACCACTGAGTCTGCTGACGAGAGGAGTCGCAACCACTAACCACTAACACCCTTGTCACCATGGGCTGAGCGCTGTCACCCACCCCTTCTCACCCCTCACTGCCTTCCTACCATGCACAAATCCTTGTCTGTCTCACGCCAAGGTATTCCACGGTAGTATTGCACCGCGCTAACCCGCACAACAGCTGTTGTGTGTGTGTGTGTGTGTGTGTGTGTGTGTGTGTGTGTGTTAATGTACAGTTTGCTGCGCTGCATTTACTTACAGCTCTGTTATTACTTTTAATAATTAAGGGTGTTCACTTGCCACTGAAACCAAGTAATGATGCACTGCATTGTAAGAATACAGAATTTGTTTTGGGTTATCTTGAATAAGAGAAATTATTTTTGCGGTGTAAACGACGCATGACAGTACGCTAGAGAGACATTTAATGCTTGTACGTATACAAAGGGTCTGGGATATTTAAATGTGAACTTGTAGTAAGCCACACATATAACAATCACATTAAATACCTGTCAGTACTTGTACATAAAAGGCATAAAATATTAAAGTGTTAACTTAGAATGAACCACCCATATAATAATATCAACAACATATATCACAAACAAAATGCGCCGCAGTACACTGCAATTCAAAGCAAGTTATTCTGTTTGCATTGAACAACAACAACGCATTACACGATGTGACATGAATCACTTACCATGCATGATTGAATCTCTGCCACATTGATTTTGGACTGCAAACAACGCACAGATTAGCTCGGACGTACATTGCTTAACATGGCATTCACTTTGACATCTGCTTTCGTTGGTTAGCATTGCGTGTATTGTATGTATCTGGCATCTGCGTTTCATTGTTTTCCGTAGCCATACAGTTGGATATATGTTTTAGTTGTTTTACATTGCATGTGATTTGACATCTGCTTTTCGTTGCTTGACAATGCATGTGATTTGACATTTGGTTTTTATTGATTTACATGACAATGCAAACGGACATCTGCTTTCGTTGTTTTACATTGTTTGTAACTTGACATCTACTTTCCATTGCATTACTTAGCCATGCAACTTGAAATCTGCTTTCGTTGCTGCATGTTGCATTTGATCTGATTTCATTTCATATCCGTTTTTCATAGCTTTACGCAGCAGTGTAACTGGGCATCTGTTTTCGTTGCTTTACATAACATGTAATGTGACATTTGCTTTTCATTGCTTTACACAGCAATGCAGTTGGACAGCTGCTCCAATACTCATTAGAGATAACATTGATCATTGAAAAAAAAAGTCACGAAAGCAAAATTTATCTCTGTTTTCTGTCTACCTCCCTTTGTTAATGCATCCATCGTCATAGCTTTTCAGCAGATGATTAAGCCAGACCGTGTGGAGTCAAACAAATCAATTTTCTTCTTTCTTCGCAGCAAAAAAAAAAAAAAAAAAAAAAAAAAAAAAAAAAAAAATCCACACGCTAGTCTTTCTTTATTTGCACATCGTCACATTTCTAACGAGGGTGAGAATAAATATCATGTAGATAGTCATCATTCATGTTTTCCTCTCTGTAGTTTTGATTGTGTGGGTTTTTTTTTCAATGCATGATTGTATCTGTAAGTCATACATTCTTTTTTGAATCATTTGTTCATTCGTTCGTTCTTTCACTCTTTCAATCATTCATCTGGTTGGTTGTTTGCTTTCTCTCCGTGTGTTTTCCTTTCCTTGTTCAGACTTTCCTTCTGAGATGAAAAAAAAAGAGAAAGAAAAACAAGACGAGATCAGCTACTGAAACGATTGCGAGATCAAAACAGGTCTCGAAAATAGCAACTGAGACCGTGAGGTAACTATACAGGTGCACTACAATGCAATGCAATGCAGTACAACACAGTGAGACACAACAAAACGCGACACAAGACAAGACAAGACAAAACGCAAGTCAACAAAAGGAAATAAAAGACAGCAAAAGACAAGACAAGACAAGACAACAAGGACAACACAAGACAAGACAACAAAAGACAACACAAGACAAGACAACAAAAGAGAACACAAGACAAGACAAAACACAAGACAAGATAAGACAACAAAAGACAACAACGACAACACAAGACAAGACAACAAAAGACAAGACAAACAAGACAACACAAGACAAAACAAGACAACAAAAGACAAAACAAAGCCAACACAAGACAAGACAACAAAAACAACACAAGTCAAGACAACAAAAGACAACACGAGACAAGACAACACAAGACAAAACAAGACAACAAAGGACAAAACAAGACAACAAAGACAACACAAGACAAGACAACAAAGACAACACAAGTCAAGACAACAAAAGAAAACACAAGACAAGACAACAAAAGACAACAAAGACCAGACAAGACAAGACAAAGACAACACAAAACAAGACAACAAAAGACAACACAAGACAACACAACACAAGACAAGACAACACAACACGACACTATATATAAATCAGCATGGATATATGTACATCAGATCTGTGTGGTGGTGACTGTGCCCACATGCAGGGACTTTTAACGCGGGCCCGGCACACGTGGACAAGCGGGGCAGCATCCGGAGGGGGGATGTGGAGCTGCCCGTGGTGGGCGACACTCAGGACAACAAGCTCCAGGACCGGGCCCACGACGACTCCGGGCTGTCCAGCCAGAGCCCCTCCTCCAAGGACACGCCCTCCTCCTCCTCCACCACCACCACCACCACAAACCGCCGCCCATCGGGGGGGTCTGCTGGCACTCAGGACGACAAGGCGTCATCGTCAGCTGCTGGGAACCTCAGCCCTCGATACGTGGACCACAACAAGCTGTATCCCGAGGAGCCGCGGCTGAAAACCACCACTTCTTTTCAGACGAAGGGGAGCAGAAATGATGCTTCTCCTTCTCCAAGACGCACGGACGGGGTGCCTGCGTCGGCTCTGAAGCCGAAGGAGGAGGAGGAAGAAGAAAAGAGTGGAGGGAATCATAAAGATGTCAGTGACAAGAAGGCAGATCCGGTGAAGGATGAGGGTGCGGACCATGAAGACGATGCCAAGAAGGTAACAAAGCCAGAACCGCTAAAACCCACAGAGACATCGTCAGAATCAAGACAACCACCACAAGACGACAATAACGAACAGGCGGAAAAAAGCGCACCTGCCGACAGATTACGAAGGGCAACTAACGGGGAGCAGAGTGTCACACACACAAAGACACAACAGCATCAGCCACACACCACCAAAACCAGCACCACGGGACCCCACTCACCAAGAAAGGACCAGGAACAAAAGCCACACCATCTTCACAGGAAACACCCAGAACAACAAGAGAAACAATCGCAGCGGCAACCACAACCACTACCAGAACAGCACCAAGAGCAAAAACAGCGTTCACCCAGAGACACCGTTAACAACGACACGAAAACCAAGGGAACAGCAAAAACACCTGTTAAAACTGGTAGTGCACCTTCAGTGGATTACCAGAACAAGAAACAACAGCAGCAGCAGCCACAACATTCGACCTCCACGGCAGAAGCTAAATCCACCCAAGCCGAAAAACACCACCACCACCAACAACACCAACAGCCGAAGCATCAGCATCAGCAGAAGCAGAAAAACCAAAGTAGTGTCCTACTAAAAAAGGAAACAGCCGCTCCCCAACAACAAGGAGGAAACCAGAGTGACAACAACGCAGTGAAACCCCCCGCAGCACCTAAACCCACCACCCCGTCAACCCAACCCCCGCCAGATACACACTCCCACCCACACCCCCACCCCTTCTCCAAGGAGACCACCACCACCACCCACCACCCCTCGCATTGTGCAGCAACCCACCTCCGTGCTCCTCTCCACCCACCAAGGATCAGCCCCTCCCCAGGATCACAGCCACAAGGCATCCAACCCGTCCTCCAAGAAGATAGACACGTCCACGGGGGGAAACAAGAAGCAGAAAACGGCTCAGCCCGCCAGGAAGGCGGAGGGCGGCAGTAAGGACGTTAAAAACACTGCCAGACGTACCCCGAAGACCACAGAGCAGGCATCATCATCATCAACAGCAGCAGCGACAGCAGAGGGGAACGGTGCAGGGGATCAGGCCCGTCACTCCGAAGGTCAGTCCGAGATGACC
>NC_134876.1:52149937-52192437 GCF_041734735.1 Babylonia areolata | reverse complement strand
AGAGAATGAATGAATGAATGAATCTTTATTTTCCAACGGTGAAGACATTAGCACTTTGGCCGACTTACACATCTGCCGTTGCTCTATGAGACACACAGACATGTAAGCATGTTGGAGAAAGAGAGAGAGAGAGAGAGAGAGAGAGAGAGAGACAGAGACAGAGACAGAGACAGAGCATGGGGTGAGGGTAAACATCTTAGGCTCATTGATAATGATCTTCTCTCAATCTGAGTGATAAAACTGCCAAAATATTCCTTTTCCTCCTTTTACAACTTTTAAAGACTTTAAGAACTACGTTTACCCATCTGACAAATGGACTTATTAAAGTACAACAAAAACAACACCAACAACAAATACTGCTACTACTACTACCACCACTAGAACTACTACTAGTGATGGCCTTGAGGTAACGCGTCCACATAGGAAGCGAGAGAATCTGAGCGTACTGGTTCGAATAACACCGGCAGTCGCCAGTATTTACTCCCCCTCCACTAGACCTTGAGTGGTGATCTGGATGCTAGTCATTCGGTTGAGACGATAAACTGAGGTCCCGTCTGCAGCATTCATTTAGCGCACGTGAAAGAACCCACGGCAACAAAAGAGTTGTCCCTGGCAAAATTCTGTAGAAAAATCCACTTCGATAGAAAAAACAAAACAAAAACAAAACAACAACAACAACCCCCCCCCCAAAAAAAAACAAAACAACCCAACCAACCAACCAAACAACAACAACAAAAAAACCCCAAAAAACAAAAAAACAAAAACAAGTGAGGCAAGGCCTTCAAGGCTCACTTGTGATGCACTTTAAAAAAACCTCTAATCGTTAAAATGTGTTCAGTATTTGTTGTTATAAAGCTTCGGGTTAGAAGAAAAAGAAAAAAAAAAAAAAGAAAAAAGAAAAAAGTCCAAACGGCAGATTCGAACCCCGCGTGTTTGGGTGAGAAAAAAACTGTCTTACCCATTACACTATCGTAGCTCCTTAACTGACGTTCAAAAATATAACACTTAAACATGCTTTTCTAAAGGGCGATAAATCGATTGCGGCATTCGCATTGAGAACGCTGTTTAAATAATATTATTCTCGTGTATCTTGGGCATTCAAAAAATCTTTAAGGGCAATTAAAAATTCTTTTTAAGTCCGGAGTAAAGGAGACGTGGCTATCGCTGCAATCACACTGCAACGTTTAGCCGTTTTCTCTGGATCTAGATAGATGTCCAAGTTTAGTTACACCCGGTTGACACGGTCGATACAATTTCTCTTTTATGTTCATTCTAGTTTTATAGTTTTAAAGTTGATATGAAAATTGAGTATTGTGTTAAACTAATAACATGTAGAGCCAAGTACAAGTACTTCTAAACGTCGTATGAAGTGAAAAGGACTTCATTTTGAGAAAAGTCAAGACTAAAAATTTTTTGCGTTTCATCAATTCAAGGGTATGAACTCTCATGGTTTATTATTTCTAACAGTAAATTCCGACCGATTCTATGAATATTTTTTATGGCAGTTTTGGGCATAGTCCAGTAAGTGATGAGACGTTCACAAATCTTTCTCTGAATAAATATTTAACGGTCTCCTTCTCCAACTTTCCATCACATGTTATCGTATATAGTCGATTGAATATAGGATTGAACGGGCAGGTCAACAACTTGAAACAAAATGACATCGTTCGCGTTCGCGAATAATATGAGCACGCGCTTTGAATATGTATAAATATGTGTACGCAATTGAATTTTGCCCATGACCTTCAGGGCTCAGCCAATAGACTATAAAGTCCACTCGTCGTATTGATTTTAGTATTTTCCGAAAAAGACCACTTGGGCTAATGAACATAGTGAAAGCCCTGTACACTGAGAGTAAAACACACAAGCTTTTTATGTATTGAGTATAATTTCAAAATGTAATGTTTAAGATGAGAAAGATCAGTTTAAAGCAAATTAAGACCCTTAACATTAATTACAGATTAATTTCCCATTTTTATTACTATATGCACCAAAGACATGCAAAATAAATATAACTTCCATGCTTAGCAAAAGAAGTTCCTGTTTGAACAAAAAGTGATAAAAATGACTACTCTTGTTGTTGTGTCAGAATATCAGATGAAAGTGCCAAGTTTAGAGAATAAAAAAATATATGTATAACAGTAAATTCAGTTTGCATATAATTTGGCTTCTTTTATTAATTTTTTGTGTGCCCATCCCAGATGTGCAATATTGTTTTAAACAAGATGACTGGAAAGAACTGAATTTTTCTTATTTTTATGCCAAATTTGGTGTCAACTGACAAAGTATTTGCAGAGAAAATGGCAATGTTAAAGTTTACCACGGACACACGGACACACAGACACAGACACAGACACACACACACACACACACACACACACACACACACACACACACACACACACACACACACACAACCGAACACCGGGTTAAAACATAGACTCATTTTGTTTACACAAGTGAGTCAAAAAAGCAGAAAAAAATACAAAACAGTGGGTGGCGTTCTGGGTGTAGCGACGCGCTCTCCCTGGGGGAGAGCAGCGCGAATTTCACACAGAGAAATCTGTTGTGATAAAAAGAAAGATTAATACAAATACAAATGACACAAATATTACAAACACCTTCCTTCCCCAGGTGACAGCAGAGCGGGACCAGCTGCTGAAGAACGAGAGGACGTACCAGCAGCGGATCCTTCAGCTGGAAGAGGAAGTCAAGGCTGCCCTCAGGCAGAGTCAGGAGCTGTCGGCAGACAACAGGCAGCTCACCAACAAGCTGGAGGCCTACGAAACCAAGGTGTATGGAGGTATGTGGGTAGGTAGACAGGTGGACATGTAGGTAGACAGGTAGATAGGTAGGTAGGTAGGTAGGTAAAGCTGTCGGCAGACAACAGGCAGCTCACCAACAAGCTGGAGGCCTACGAGACCAAGGTGTATGGAGGTATGTGGGTAGGTAGACAGGTGGACATGTAGGTAGACAGGTAGATAGGTAGGTAGGTAGGTAGGTAAAGCTGTCGGCAGACAACAGGCAGCTCACCAACAAGCTGGAGGCCTACGAGACCAAGGTGTATGGAGGTATGTGGGTAGGTAGACAGGTGGACATGTAGGTAGACAGGTAGATAGGTAGGCAGGTAAAGCTGTCGGCAGACAATAGGTCACCAACAAGCTGGAGGCCTACGAGACCAAGGTGTATGGAGGTATGTGGGTAGGTAGACAGGTGGACATGTAGGTAGACAGGTAGATAGGTAGGCAGGTAAAGCTGTCGGCAGACAATAGGTCACCAACAAGCTGGAGGCCTACGAGACCAAGGTGTATGGAGGTATGTGGGTAGGTAGACGGGTGGACATGTAGGTAGACAGGTAGATAGGTAGGTATATAGGTAAAGCTGTCGGCAGACAATAGGTCACCAACAAGCTGGAGGCCTACGAGACCAAGGTGTATGGAGGTATGTGGGTAGGTAGACAGGTGGACATGTAGGTAGACAGGTAGGTATGTAGGTAAAGCTGTCGGCAGACAATAGGTCACCAACAAGCTGGAGGCCTACGAGACCAAGGTGTATGGAGGTATGTGGGTAGGTAGACAGGTAGGTAAACAGGTAGGTGGGGAGGTAGGTAGGTAGTTAGAATGGAAGGTTGAAGTGGGTAGGCAGACAGGTAGGTAGGTAAAGTTTTCGGCAAACAACAGACAGCTCACCAACAAGCTGGAATCCTAAGAGACCAAGGTGTATGGAGGTATGTGGGTAGGCAGGTAGGTAGGTTGGTGGGTGGGTGGGTAAGTAGGTATGTTGGTAGGTAAGTGGATAGGTAGGTAGGTAGGTAAGTACGTACGTTGGTAGGTAAGTGGGTGGGTAGGTAGGTAGGTAAGTAGGTATGTTGGTAGGTAAGTGGATAGGTAGGTAGGTAGGAAAGTACGTACGTTGGTAGGTAAGTGGGTAGGTAGGTACGTTGGTAGGTAAGTGGGTGGGTAAGTAGGTAGGTAGCTACGTTGGTAGGTAAGTGGGTGGGTAGGTAGGTACCTTGGCAGGTAAGTGGGTGGGTAGGTAGTTAGGTACGTTGTAGGTAAGTGGGTGGGTAAGTAGGTAGGTAGGTAAGTGGGTAGGTGGGTACGTTGATAGGTAAGTGGGTAGTTGGGTACGTTGGTAGGTAAGTGGGTAGGTAGGTAGTTACGTTGGTAGCTAAGTGGGTGGGTAGGTACGTTGGTAGGTAAGTGGGTAGGTAGACACGATGGTAGGTAAGTGGGTAGGTAGGTAGTTACGTTGGTAGGTAAGTGGGTGGGTAGGTACGTTGGTAGGTAAGTGGGTAGGTAGGCACGATGGTAGGTAAGTGGGTAGGTAGGTAGTTACATTGGTAGGTAAGTGGGTAGGTAGGTAGGTACGTTGGTAGGTAAGTGGGTAGGTAGGCACGATGGTAGGTAAGTGGGTAGTAGGTAGGTACGTTGGTAGATAACTGGGTAGATAGGTAGGTAGGTAGGTACGTTTTAGGCAGGTAGGTAGGTGGGTAGGTAGGTAGGTAGGTGGTGTGATTGCTGTTGTTGTGCTGGGTTCCCGCAGGAAATACCTGCAGCATCCACAGAAGGGAATCTACGAGAAAATTACAGAAAAAAAACTGTCAAAAGAAAAGAAAGAATTATAAAAAAGACTTAAAGATGTGTTTGTAATTTTGCCTGCCTTTGAAGTCATAAACACTACATATACTGGGCAGAGTATCATGTCTGCTCACCCCCCTCCCCTCTTCACCCTCCAGTCCTTAACCCATCCCCCCACCCCCGCCGAAAAAAAAGAAAAGAAAGAAAGAAAGAAAGAAAGAAAGCATGCCACCAGCCAACCAGTCAAACCTTGTGACAGAACTTTTTCAGCTTTCCCTCCCACTACACCACGTTTCTTTTACAAATATCAATGAATTCATGGTCTTATATTCGTTGGCAGCGTTTATGTCCAGGAGTTCACTGAGAGCGAAAATGCTACTCCTTACAACCAACTGATCGTTAAACTGCATTAAATCACCAACAGGCTATCTCGAAAAGCCAAACATACATAAGTTCCGCTGATAGCGTCAGTCCGCTTGTGACTCACTCGTGGCTAAAGCTTGGCAGTGACATTCAGTTAAATACTGAGAGCTAGAGAAGTTAGTACAACGACAGTTGAGTCAATGTGTTTTTAGAATGCCTAGCGCATTTTTTCAGTTGCTGCAATCTTATCTGTGATGACCATTCACTATGGAATGAGTCAACTGTAATTCTTTTTCTTATGATTTCAAATTACCCCCCCCCCCCACACACACACACACCCACACCCCCGTATCCCCCTCGCCGTCCTTTTATTTAAAACTTTGTTTTCATTTCTTCTTGGACAAACATTACCAATGCTATTTCTAATAGATAGAAAAGGTAATCGGGTCGGTGAATAAGTAGTCCTCCTTCGGCCATGGCTGACCATGGATAGAGTATATCCGACCTAATGTCTAATTGGGTTGTCTGCTTGGACCAAGCAGCATCGCCTGTGACTGTAGAGACCGATGCGAGAGAGACAGTCTCTGTCGCAGCGGTCACATTTGTAAGCTGATGCTGGTCTGTCGGTTGCCATCCCTTTTCTGCGAGCTCGCTTTTCTGCTGCAGCAGCTGACGGTTTGTCCTCACCAATCCGTAGCTGATTCTTGAGAGTGCTTCTCCATCTGTTGCGGTCATCTGCAAGGTCCTCCCAGGACTCAGTGTTGATCTCAAGTGCCTTCATGTCACGTTTGCAAACGTCTTTGTATTTGTGATATATATGTTTATATATATATATATATATATGCGCGCGCGCGCGCGCGCGCGCGCGCGCGCGCGCGTGTGTGTGTGTGTGTGTGTGTGTGTGTGTGTGTGTGTCTGTCTGTCTGTCTGTCTGTCTGTGAGTGTGGCTAAATCAGGTCTGCTACTGTAAAATCATTCCCAACACTTGAAACACACCAGCCGACACTTGTCGGAGATCGATGAGCTGCACAAAATACTAATGTTGCAGAGATGCACAGGATGTAGCGGAAAGCGAAATGCTTCCGATTCCGTTTGTCGTAACCAGCGACTAACATGGAAGCAGTTGGTTGTGGAGTGGGACCAGGGCACTCGTAAACATGGCGTCAGTGCTTCCTTAAGAGAGAGAGAGAGAGAGAGAGAGAGAGAGAGAGAGAGAGAGAGAGAGAGAGAACATCGTTGGCCATACACGGTCACTGCATCCGTCAGAACAGCGGGTTCTTTTCCTCTTGCTTTAAGCTCTCAGATTGTTTTCTCTCTGGTATTGACACCACCTCCATCATAATTACTGCTGCTTCTGCTCCCACTGGTGATGATTTTTTTCGCTCCTACCCCCCCACACTCCCCCCACAGCAAACGTGGTGTGGTGTATGTGGATCAGTCCGCATGATTTGACGCGCGTGCGCACGTGTATGTGTGTGTTTTAAATGATGGAAAGTTATCGGACTTGCTTTGCCATGATTGAGTTGAGTGCTATTTTGTTATGTGTATGTTGTATGCCAAATTTTACCGTTTTGCTTATAATTTGTATGTATCGCAGACTTCACCACACTTATTTTCTCTACAATATGCTAAAGGTATTCTGATTCTGATTCCTTAAAAGCCTTAGACTTGAAGTGATGATGATGACGATAATCATGATGGTGTTGGTGATAATAAACACGATTAGGAGGAGGTGGCGAAGAAGAAGAAACAGAAAGAGGAGAGGAGGAGGAAGAGGAGGAGGAGGAATTAAGTAAAGTACAAAATGTAATATTGTTATTGTTGATGATTACGTTTTCGTCAGTTTAATTCTCTGATTTTGAATCTTAAGAGTTTTTGCATCTAACTTCGCGACAAACAAGAAGAAAGAAAGTGTTGGGTTATGTAAACGAGGTCAATGAATCTTGTCATTGTTTTCATGAAGACAAAGACTGAAAACTCCAAACCAGTGTTGTTTCGCGGTTTCCAGTCAGCTTATGCACAGTTGATTATATGATACAGAAGAATTATTTCCAGACCCATCCATTTTCCTCTTCCCCCACTTCTCGTGCAACTCATTTCAACCAGCTTTGACAGAAACCGGCCACAGTCATACAGCAGTCACCTTAATCTTGTTAGCCTCCCATTGATAACTTCGATATTAGCAAGAAGTTTCTATGAATGCTGTGAAAATTGTTTCCGCACATACCATGTGTACATATATGCTAAGCAACATTTTCTTTTGCCTGACATCAGGTGACAGGGAGTTGATGTTTTACTTAGTTTATAATTTAAGATAGCTGGTCATATTAGAGTTACTGCTCTTATTTAGTATTAACGATTTAAGGTGTTTGGTCACATTAAAGTTTCTGTTCTTACTTAATGTTGACAGTTCAAAACATCTAGTCGTCACACTGGAGTTACTGTTTGAACTTAGTATTAATTATTCAAGACACCCGCTCACATGAGCATTACCGCCCTTACTTAGTGTTATTATTTATTTGGCTTCCAACCCAATGTCATCGCCATAGAGATTGGTGCAAGAGGGTTTGTGAGCGCATCTGCCTACAGATTCATGAAACAGCTGTCGATTTCTGGCAGAGAGAGGACACGGGCTCTCAAGGCAATGGCAAAAGCATCAGAAAAGAGTTCCAGCTAAATCTGGTCGAGGAATAATGAAAGTAAACTTCATAAATTTCCCAACTCAAACTAGGTGTACGATGGCTCAGTCTGCCAGAAAAGGTGACTCAGTCCTGAAGTGGCGACCACCCTATAGTTCTTGGTATCAATTATTTAATGCACTTAGTTATCACATCTTACTTAGTAATGTGTCATAGTAAATCCACTGTTCTTTCCAAATCACTCACTCACTCACTCATTCCCTCGACCGCTGGGGTCGTTGGGGGGACATGAGGAAGATGTCATAGATCGTCACGCCGTTCTGTTGGCAGCTGTCGTGAGGAGATCTGGCATCGTCATTTTGGTCCATTCCTTGACGTTGTCGGACCAGCTCTTTCTCTGCCGCCCCCGTCTGCGCCCTCCCTCTACAGTCCCTTGCAGGATGGTTTTGGAGAGGGTGTTATGTCGTATGACGTGACCAAACCATGCCATCTTCCGTCGTTTGACAGTCACCAGCAGTAGTTCTTGGGGCCCAACAAGGTTGCTGACCAGGTTCCGCACATAGTCATTGGTCTTGTGCTCCTTGTAGGAGATGTGTAGTAGTCTCCTCAAGCACTTGGTTTCGAATGCTTGGATTCTTCCTTCTGTTTCTGCCATCAGTGTCTATGTCTCACATCCATATAAGAGGATGGAGACCACTAGTGACTTGTAGAGCAGGAATTTTGTGTGGAATCTGATGTTGCTCTTCCATATCCTGTTCAGTCTGGCCATCGCTGCCGTTGCAGAATTAATCCTATTTCGGATTTCTGTTGTGCAGGTGCCGTCTTTGGACAGGGTTGCTCCCAGGTACTTGAAGCTGGTCACTTCTTCCAAGGGCTCACCATTCATGGTTATGTTGGCACTGATGTTAGTTGTGCTGTTGACCATGACCTTTGACTTCTTTGTGCTGACCTCCATGCCGTAAGCACTTGCTCTTGTAGTAAGTCTGTTTGTTAGATACTGGAGCTCGGTGTTAGTGCCCCCCATGAGGTCGATGTCGTCTGCGAATCGAAGATTGCAGACTGGCCTGCCGCCAATGATGATGGAAGTGTGGTGGTCTTCGAGGGCCTCTTGCATGATTCTCTCCAGAAAGATGTTGAAAAGTACTGGGGATAATAGGCATCCTTGCCTGACTCCGATTGTGGTCCGAAAGAATTGTCCTTGTTGATTGTTGAGGAGCACTGCGCTGCTGGAATGTTCGTAGATGGCCTTGTTGAATGAGCCCTTCATCAATGTTAAAGCCTCTCAGTACTTGCCAGAGGCCGCTGTGCCACACCCGATCGAATGCCTTCTTGAAGTCGATGAAGTTGTGAAAGATGTCCTCTTTCCTAATATAAATTATCTAACACTCCATGTCGCATGAAAGTATATCTTTTACACAGTGTTCACTACTTCAAATTATCAGGTCATTTTAAGGTTCTCACTTGGTATCAGCTATTCCCCATATCTCCACAACAACTGTGACATCTGTTCCTGGCACTCCCCCCCCCCTCTCCTCTGTTTGTGACTGTGTCTGTCCGTCTCTGTCTGTCTGCCTGTCTCTCTCTCTCTCTCTGTACATGCAGAATGCGCATGAATTGTCCTTTTCTTTTGACTCCTTCCCCACCCCAGTCCGACTTTGGAGTGGGGCCCATGGCTGATGTACATTAGAATGTACACAACTTCAAGTCAGTGCTGCTATCGCTACCGATTCAGCTAGCACACAGGTAAATAAAAGGTACATTGAAACAAACCCAGACAATTCCTCAAAAAAAGGAAGCGCCGGGCCTGTCCTTATACCGATCATTTGACATGTGCAAACAGCAGCAAAGACAGAAGAAATGTGCAAACACAAATTAGTTTTTATTCAAGACTGGCATAGCCTCTTTAATCCTGAACTAGCCACACAGAACACATGGACAATACAGAACAAACACATGGTTGCCTCGGTGGTTTTTCAACTGGAAATTAACAAATAATGAGGCCATGAGATGAAATGACTAACAAACAGTAAAGAGTGTTAACTCTCTTGCTAGCTGAATCGGTAGCGTAAGCAGCACTGACTTGAAGTTGTGTACATTCTAATGTACATCAGCCATGGGCCCCACTACAAAGTCTGACTGACTTGAAGTTGTGTACCTTGTGAACGGAGAGAGTTACCACTCTTTACTATTTGTTCAGTAATCATTTCATCTCCTGGCCTCATTATTTGTTAATTTACATTAGAATGTTTCTGAGTTCTCTCTCTGTCTGTATCTCTGTCTCTGTCTGTCCCTCTCTCTGCCCCCCACCCCCTCTCTCTCTCTGTATCTCTATCTTGTTTGCGACATACTCAATGCTGTTATGAATACTAGCAACAGGTGATTCTATAACGCAGCTACGACACGGCCGGGAGGTTTTAGTCAATGCCGTTTGAGTCGAGTTCACACTTCACTGACGCTGAAATCTGACGATGTGTATTTCACCTGGCCGCGACTGATCTGTTTCAATCATGATGAACTGGCATAGACATGTCGAAACGAGTTTTTTGGTTATTGTTCCCATGTGGAACACGTCTGGTGCAATTTATGTATTCGTTTGTGATAATTACAAGAATGTCATAGTCAGTGTGGTGCAATCGACGTATTGAATCCTGTCACACTTGTGTCGATTTGTGCCGAATCATCTTTTGTACATATTATTTAATAGTCTTGATGAAGGCTTGAGGGTGGTTTACTATATAAGGATAATTGTTCAGTCAGTTGTGAAAATGAAAATGTTAGAACGAAATAAACGACAAAATAGACAGATAGATGGGTATGTAAATAATAATTAAATAAACAAATAGATGATAAATGAATAGGTAAATGAATAAATAAATAGATAAACAAACAAACAAATAAATAAATAAATAAATAAATAATAACGAATGAATGATGATGAATGAATGAATGAATGGATAAATGCAACACCTACGGGAAGACAGACTGACAAGACAGGCAGAATACAGAAAAAAATGCATCTCGTTTTAGTAAAGGAGCAAGAGGGTACTGAAGATAAATTTCATTTCATATGTCTATATTTGACGGTATTTCTGTGTTGAAGATACTGGGAAATCAGTGCTGTTTCAGATCTTTTCCACTAATTCAGTGGGCTAATGAATGCTTTTTGTTGTTGTTGTTTGTTTTATCCTTTGATACAAATTCAGAAGCGCCTGTTCAGGATCAATAGCTGTGGAAATCATTGTTAATTTTTTTTTTTTTGCATGGATAAATGAAAATGGTCAAAGACCGACACAGCAAAACAAAACACCTCCCAAACAGCAACAACTACAAACCGATAAACGGACACACAGACTAAAACAAAGCAAAATTTCTAGTCAGGTCCATTTGGATGTCAACTTTGTCTTAAGGCAGCACGAGTATAAAGCATATGTAAGGCTGTGATAGAGATATTATCATCATTATTTTCTTCATTTTGACAGGGAGAGCGAAAGCCACAGGTTAACTATTTTTGAGATGCTGAGCACCCTTCACCAAACGTTTTATTGTTTTGTTTTGCTTTACATCAATCTCACACGTGTGTGTGTGTGTGTGTGTGTGTGTGTGTGTGTGTGTGTGAGTGTGTGTGCGTGTGTATGTACGTGCGTGTGTTTTGTGGTGTGTGTGTGTGTGTGTGTGTGTGTGTGTGTGTGTGTGTGTGTGTGTGTGTGCGCGCGCGCGCTGAACGACAGGTTCCCTGGAGCTGAAGGAGCTGAGGCGGGAGAAGCAGGACCTGGTCACCATGGTCGCCAAGACGACGGGGGAGAAGCAGGAGATGGACGCGGAGAACGAACGTCTGAGATCCAAGCTGGCCGAGGCGGACAGCAAGAGCCGGCAGTGGGACGCGCTGTACGTGGAGAACAACAAGCTGAAGACCAAGCAGGCCGAGCTGGAGAAGCGGATCATGGAGCTGGAGAACGAGAAGATGAAGCTGAAGAACAACGTCAGGACGGCGGAGTCCACGCAGCTGGACAAACTGGCTGCCGTCCAGAACGAAAACAAAAAGCTTCAGGCCGACCTCATCAACCTCCAGACCAAGAACAACTCCATGGAGAGGAAGGTAGAGAGGATGGAGGCTGAAAACAAAGAAATGATTGAGCGTCTGGATCAGAAGAAGACTGAGCTGGACGAACTCATGAGAGCCATGAAGACTGAGACGAACACGGAACTGGAGCTCAAAGAAGTGAACCAAGAACTGGAATTCGCAAAGAATAAGCTGGAGGACGTCAAGAAAGACTTGAACGAGGCAAACCGTAGGTACGAGGTGCTGGAAAAAGAAAAGGACACCGCTAAGAACTCCCTCAGGCTGAAAGAGTCCGAGTGCAAGGGACTGAAAGCCATGTCGGAAGAAAAAGACACCCAGATAGCGGAGCTGAAGCGGCAGGTGGACACCGCCAAGCGGAACGTCAAACGGCTGGAGGACGACCTGGAAGACACCAAGCAGGTGGAGAAGGACGTGATCAACATGAAGGCCAGAGTCCGCTCCTTGAAGAACGAGATCGAGGACAGCCTGTCCGCCAACCACAAGATGAAGCAGGAGAGGACGGAGGCCAGGCTGGAAGCAGAACGTCTGAACCGGGAGCTGGCCACCACCTCGGAAGCCGTGACGGAGGCACGGCGTTACATCAAGAAGCTGGAGGGTGAACGGGGTTCCAGGGACAAACTGGAGGAGGAGCTCAAGGCGAGGAAGCAGCGCGAGCAGGACCTGGAGCGACAGGCGTACGACGTGAACCTGCGAAACGAGCAACTGAGGACCAAGGTGAGGATGCTGGAGGAGGAGAGGGAGGAGCTGCTGAAGAGAGACGTGACCGAGATCAGCACCGCTAACCGGAAGCTTCAGGACGACAACAAAAAGCTCCGGCAGCTGATCGTGGAGCGCAACATCGAGATCACCCAGCGACAGTCAGAGCGGAACGCTCTGTTGGACCGAGTGGGAAACCTGGAGCGGAAACAGAACGACTCGGAGATCAAGGTGCGGCAGCTGAGAGGCTGGGTGGAGGACGCGTACACCCAACCCCCACCCGCCCCCCAACAGCACCATCACCCCACCCTGGCTCTGCCGCCAGTCCCAGCCAAGAACGCAGCACGCCAGTCCAAACCCTGGGCAGGTGGTGGCGGCGGCGGTGGTGGTGGTGGTGGTGGTGGGGGTGGCGCTGGACTGCGGCGCAAGAAGGGGCAGCATCTGCCTCAGCAGCAGCGGCAGCACCAGCTGAACAGAAGCTGGGAGGACCTGAACAGGCTGAAGGCAGAGCCTGACGAGAGCATCAGGACGACGCCGGGTCTGCCCGGGATGGGCGACACCAAGTTTCTCCCCCAGCCGGCACAGGGATCCACGGGTTATTTTGACCTGTACAAGAACAAGATGAAACTCCTCAGGGAAAAGAAGTGGTGACACACACAACACAGCAAGTTTTAGGTAACCGTGACTCTAAGAGAACACTAATGGTGGGAAACCACGTTAAAGGAATACAGTCATTTCCGTTCTCCCCAAAACGTGGAGCGGTTGATAAACAATACTGTGCTGAAGAAGTCTTCAACTTAACAATACTGTGATACAGAATGCAGAGCAGTTTATTATATCAACAAGATAAAGTCACGTGTCGTGTATGCTACACTAACAATGCACAAGAATCACGTTCAATCAGTATGACTCAACAAAAGAGACACATTGCTTGATCAAATGCTAAGCTGATGTAAACCTCTCAGATAATAATCACGATTATAAACATGCAGGAGGGTGTCTCCTTCAAACCATATAATGTGATAAAGGTTGACCTCTTCAAAATTGACAATAAGGGAATAATCAACATAGCAACACGGTGGACATAATCATGTAAAATGACTTGATTTAAAATTAATGTGGTTTAGCTTACTTTCTCACTAAATGCTGAAATAGCGCACGCGTGCTCGCGACACCTACATACACACGAACACACACACACACACACACACACACACACACACACACACACACACACACCCACATGCGCGCGCACACACACACACACACACACGCACACACACACACACACACTCACCCCCACACCCACATGCGCGCGCGCGCACACACACACACACACATGCGCGCGCGCACACACACACACAGACACATACGCACACACACACACACACGCACAATCGCATGCGCGTGCGCGCGCATACACACATACACACATGCACACACACACACACACATACGCACACGCACACACATGCGCGCGCGCGCGCGCACACACACATACACAGACAGACACACACACACTCACACACACACATGCGCGCGCGCGCACACACACACAAACACACGCACACACGCAACATTTTACAGTACCTTTCGCTCGCGAGCAAGATGGCCATGTGAACTTGTGCCTCTGCGCCCTTGAGGTTTGAAGTGTGTGCTCTGATGTAATTCAGGAACGAAAGTGACTGTTTATGGTTGAATGTTCGAAGCTCTTGACCTCATACAAATCTAGTTTATCAACTTGTCGCACGGTGTGTTTGCGTGTTTGTTTGTTTGTTTCGTTTTGTTTTTGTTTTGTATTGTAGCTTTGCAGGCCTGTTCGTCTGGTGAAGAAGACAGCGTTGGAGATGTGCCCAGCAGCGAACTTCCTTCCAGAAACGAAAGCATGATACATGCTGACGAAAGAACAATATCAGATGCATCGGGTTTTTTTTTCATTGTTCATGATTTGCTTGCTGTGTCAGATTTTGTGAAATAGTCTAGCTTGCGCAAGAGTGTGCGAGCGTGTGTGTATTGGGGGTAGCTGGAGGTGGGGAGTGGGCAGTGGGGGCGAAGGGGGAAGAAGAAAGCGGAGCGTGAGGCGTGCGCGCTCCCGCATATATTGTGTTGTGATGTGTGTGTGTGTGTGTGTGTGTGTGTGTGTGTGTGTGTGCGTGCGTGCGTGCGTGCGCGCCCGTGTGTGTGTGTGTGTGTGTGTGTGTGTGTGTGTGTGTGTGCGCGCGCGCGATCTTGTATAGGCTTACGTGCATTTTGTGTGTGAAATAATCAAACACAATATTGTCTACATTTCCAAACGCCTAATCGTCAACTTGAAATTTTTAGACGACTTCAGTCCATCAAAGTAAACTGTACTGTTGATTAAGGGACTGTCACATGGGCCGTTTCAGTCGTGTGGAGGAGAACCGTCCGATCCGTTGGATTTTTGTCCCGTTCGTGTGATACATTTAGACTGTAATGCGATGGAGCAAACTCTGGTGGGCAAAACAAAATAGCAAAATATAGTGTGTGAGCGATTTTACTTTGTTTTAAAATGCAAACGATGATGAATTTTGTTTAATGTCCCATCACATATACTGGTGATTGTAGAAAAAAAAAGTAAACAAACAACAAGAAGCAAAACAACAACAGCAACAACAACAACCACATCAGCAACAACACCTCTCGATTCTCGATGCATTGCAAACCTAGACTTTATCTTGTTTCTGTCTTCAATTTCAGTAATGCCATTACCCAACCATAACAACTCTGCTTCGCCTTGCTGTTCAAGTTCGTATTCTAGAGGATCTCACACCAATGGGAAAAGCCTACTTCGGATATTTCGTTTTCGATTTCGATAATTTGAGAAACGTGTCTCCACCTTTTTTTCTTGTGTGTGTGTGTGTGTGTGTGTGTGTGTGTGTGTGTGTGTGTGTGTGTGTGTGTGTGTGTGTGTGTGTGTGTGTGTGTGTGTGTGTGTAGAGTTTTGTAACTTTTGCGTGTGTGCCCCACTATCGGCGCTTACTGGCGTGAGGATGGAATTCATACGTTCGGAAGTTAACCCTCTGTCTGCTGATTGAGAGTGTCCTTGTCGGTGAGGGGCTGTCAGCTCATTGAGGTAAGGCAGAGCTTACAATGTGAAGATGTCAGTCCCCTATCTTTTATTTGAACTTCTTCCCTCTTTGGATTATGTTACCGTTGTTCAGCAATCACATGATTGTTAATAAGCAAACAAAACGTAGTAACATCACTCCAAACTCTTGCCACACTGATTTCAGTTTCATCACGTTTCAGCTGTCAAGGGATTAATTAATATCGTGTGTTTTTTGAACGGACGGGTCTGAACGGATAGTTCCAGTTGTTGCAACCATACGGTTAGTGTTTTCCTCGTCAACCGTACGGCTGAAATGGTTCGTGTAACAGTTCCTTTTCGTCCCAGGTAAGCAACTTGGATTGGGTGTTAGAGTTTGTTTGTTTTTTTTTCCTTTTTTTTGTATTTAATGCATCATCTGCAACCATCCGGTGATTCGTGTCTCTATAAATCAGAGAGAAACTCTGTAGCGGTGCCTTAGTGATAACAATGCTCCACTGGGAAGCCAGTGTCTCCAGGTTCGAGTTCTGTATCGGAACGGGATTTCCCGCACCACCATTGATTGACTGATTGATATGGTTTCTTATATAGCGCCTATCCTCGGTCGGAGACCAAGCTCTAAGCACTTTACAAACACGGAGTCATTTACACAACAGGCTGCCTACCTGGGTGGAGCCGACTGACGGCTGCCATTGAGCGTTCATCATTCGTTTCCTGTGCCATTCAATCAGATGTCAGGCACGTACACCTACACACTCAGACAAATATGTAAGATTTAAAATTTTACATGTATGATCGTTTTGTTTATTTACCCCGCCATGTAGGCAGCCATACTCCGTTTTCGGGGGTGTTCCTGCTGGGTATGTTCTTGTTTCCAGAACACACCGAACGCTGACATGGATTACAGGATCTTTAACGTGCGTATTTGAGCTTCTGCGTGCGTATACACACGAAAGGGGTTCAGGCACTGGCAGGTCTGCACATACGTTGACCTGGGAGATCGGAAAAACCTCCACCATCACCCCTCCTCCACTACACCGTAAGTGGCAGTTCGGGTTCTAGTCTTTCGGATGAGACAATAAATAAGCCAAAGTGCAGCATGCACTTAGCGCATGTAAAAAACAAAACAAACAAAACCAAAACAAAACAAAACAAAACAACAACAACAACAACAACACGACAACAAAAGGAAAAAACAAAGGCAAGAAACAGCTTAAAAAAATGTCCAAAATGATAGCATATCAAATACCCTTGCACGCAGACCAAAAAAAAAAAAAAAAAAAAAAAAGTGTTGGCGCTTTACAGTGACGATATACTTTCATCAGGGAAATCAATCCGAATTTCACACTATCTGTTGTGAACAGAAACTGGTACAGTCGAATATAAAAGAATACAGAACGATATAATACAATTGATACAAAACAACTCGCCATTCAGTGAACAAAAAAACGCTGGGGGTGGGGTGAAAAGGAACATTAATATTAGAACAGCTTTATTGAATACGAAATTTTAATCGTAAAAACAAAATAAAAAGCAGTTCAAAATGAAAGTGTGTATGTATGTATGTATGTATGTATGCATGTATGTATGTGTGTGTGTGTGTGTGTGTGTGTGTGTGTGTGTGTACTCACGGTGTATGTGATTTTGACTTCATACGGCTATCAGACATCAGACTTGAGACAGGAGATTCACACTTCCAGTCCGCACGACATATCCGACTGGCATTATTAGAGTGCGCGCGTGTGTGTGTGTTTCTGCATGCGTGTATGTGCCTGTGTATGTGTTTGTATGCACACACGCGTGTGCGCACGAAATATACAAGTATGATTGTCGTGACTGTGTCCAGTCCGTGGAGTTTGTCTTTTTGATGAATTGATATCTGCCGCTTTGTTAACGAGTGTGTTTTTCGTGAGGCATTACCGCACAGTGCACACAGACATAGGAAAGCGTTGGCTCTGTGGATAAGGCGCTCACCACGGGAACCCGAAAATCAATGGTTAATGTTTCGAGACTCGCAAACTTTGTTTTTTCTATTCCCTGTACTTGCTTTTGATTGATGGTCTGGTTGTTAGTCTTTTCGTTAAAGCCAGACACCGAGATCCAGAGTGTATATAGCGCACGTTAAAAAAAAAAAAAAAAAAAATCCAGGATAACGAAAAAGTTGTCACTAAGAAACAACTGTAGTAACTGTCGTAACTCATGGCCTGACTAAGCGCGTTGGGTTTCGCTGCTGGTCAGGCATCTGCTTGCCAGATGTGGTGTAAGGTATATGGATTTGAGCGAACGCAGTGACACCTCCTTTAATAACTGAACTGAACTGAACTGTAGTAACAACTATTTTTTTATGGAAAGGCGAATTATATACACATAAAAATAATTATAGGAAATTCAGTTTTGATAGGAAAACAATCACAACTTCAGAGGATAAGCGAAAGGTGGCGCTGGACTATGGCGAAATGATTTCCTAACATTTCAGCACAGTAGTTTTCAGAAGTTCAGTACAGTAGAGTAAGAGTTGCGTATAGTACCCGACTCTACTCTACCTAACCGTACGCAACATTACACCACACTACACCACGCTAAGCTACACAACACTACACTACGCTACACTACACTACAGCAGAACATGAACGCTACGCAACGTTATTGTATTGTATTGTATTTCTCTTTTTACCACAACAGATTTCTGTGTGTGAAATTCGGGCTGCTCTCCCCAGGGAGAGCACGTCGCTATACTACAGCGCCACCCATTTTTTTGTATTTTTTTCCTGCGTGCCGTTTTATTTCGTTTTCCTATCGAAGTGGATTTTTTTTTTTTTTTTACAGAATTTTGCCAGGAACAACCCTTTTGTTGCCGTGGGTTCTTTTACGTACGCTAAGTGCATGCTGCACACGGGACCTCGGTTTACCGTCTCATCCGAATGACTAGCGTCCAGACCACCACTCAAGGACTAGTGGACGGGGAGAAAATATCGGCTAAGCCGTGATTCGAACCAGCGCGCTCAGATTCTCTCGCTTCCTAGGCGGACGCGTTACCTCTAGGCCATCACTCCATGCATACGTTTCTCAAGCCACACAATTATTATTCTAGACACAGACTTCATTTCCCGCCCCTTCAAAGTTATCTTCGGCTCTATCGCTGACAGGCTCAAGGGAACAGAATGTCTCTTATCCCCAAGCGTTATAACAAGAAAATGAAAGATTCCTTCAAGGGTATCTTCGAAAAAGAAATTCAGTTGAGTAAAAGGACACGAGAAGATTAGAGAACTCGATAAGAGATGCCATTCGATTTTTTTTTTTTCAATATTTTTCTTGGTCTGTGGAGAAGTTCGATAAAGAAAAAAGAACAAAATTTCACCTTTTTACGGAAAGTGGGATAATGGATATAATCTGTGACATAAATCTACACTTCAGACAAACCAGACAAGTCAATCTGGTATTCCATTTTCTCTTTCAGTGTATTTCAAAACGCATCCTCTGTGTGTGTTAAAAGCGAATGTTTTGTTCTGTATTCTGTGTCTTATTCTTTCTGTTATTTGCACTCCTGGTTTTGGGGCACTCCCCTTTTTTCGGTGTTGAAGATGCTGGCTTAATGGACAGAAGGTATTCGTGAATAAACGAGTGAACAAATGAATAAGTTATTGATGAAATATAAAACAAATACATAAATGACCAAACAAACATTCAAATAATATAGATTTTAAAAAGATTGAAAGTTTCTTCTCGAACAGCAGCACCCAAGAAGCTTTCACTGGTTATTTCTTTCAAAAAGTCTTCAGAGATGAAACGAAAACAAACCATACGAAGATACGATTAACAATTACAATCACTCCAGATTAAGATACTGGCCAGAACAAGAGAGAGAGAGAGAGAGAGAGAGAGAGAGAGAGAGAGAGAGAGAGAGAGAGAGAGAACGACTGCTGTCACCCGAAACAGAGTCAGCCAACAGTTCTTTCCCATTGTTCAGTCACGAACGGTTGGTCCAAGTTCCCTCTATCTCTCTCTCTGTGCACACACACACACACACACACACACACACACACACACACACATATATATATATATATATGTGTGTGTGTGTGTGTGTGTGTGTGTGTGTGTGTGTGTGTGCTGCACCCTACAGTACAATAAGTCAACACAGCACATCACAGAACATCACAACACCGCATAACGTGACAATATAGTACATCACAGTACAGGACAGTGCAGCATAGTATAGTAAGACAGTGCAGTACAGTGTATAACAGTACATTACAGTATAGTAAAATACAATATAGTACGGTACAGTATAGTACAGTGCAGTCTAGGACAACAAATCGCAGCTCAGCACAGCACGATGCAGTGCAACATGACAAACTACAGCTACAGAATAGTGATGGAGTCTCCCGTCGGACCGACGGATGAGTAGGCAGGCAGGCTTATCTGTCGGTGTGTGTCCTCATATGGGAGAAGAGGCCGATTCTGGATGCGCAGCACTTCCCACAGGTGTTGCAAGGGAAAACGTCTCCAGAAGTTGAGCCCTGCTTCCTTCGCTCATGCTTCTCCTTGATGGCCAGCGTTCTCTTGTTTTCAAACGTCTTTATGTCACTAGAGCACAGCATCCTCGAGCGAGAGCTGTCAAAGGCATCAGTTTCCCAAGAAGTGATGTCTGTGTCACAGGCTTTAAGGTTTGTCTTCAAGGTATCCTTGAAGCGCTTGCAGGGTCTTCCAAGTTCGCGGTGGCCTTCCTGCAGCTGGCCATACAAAAGCATCGTCGGGATCCTGCTGTCTGTCATGCGGACAACGTGTCATGTCCAGCGTAGCTAGACAATGGATCAGCAGGCTTTCGATGCTGGGCAGGCCGCTCCTCTCTAGTACCAAGTGTCTTGCCACTTTATGCCGAGGATCTTTCGTAGGCATCTCTGGTGAAACTGCTCAAGTTGTTGAATGTGACGGCGATACGTCGTCCATGTTTCACAACAGTACGACAAGGTGGTCAGCACAACAGCTCTGTAGGTTTTGATTTTGGTGCTGAGCCTGATGCCTTTGTTGTTCCACAGCCTGTTGTTGAGTCTGCCAAAGGCGGAGCTGGCCTTGGCGATGCGCAGCGTCACTTCTGTATCAAGGGCTCCGTTGCTGTATAGGGTGCTGCCCAGGTAGCAAAACTTGTCGACTGGCTGACTTGATTTCTGTGTCGTCGATCTTGATTGCAGGTGGGGTGGAGGCACTGGCGTTCTGTGAGCTAGCTGGTTGGTACATGGACTCGGTCTTGCTGAGGCTGATGGTGAGTCCAAAGCGCCTGCAGGAGGTTGAGAACCTGTCCATAATGAACTGCATGTCCTCATGGGTGTTTGCAGCAAGCGCGCAGTCATCAGCGAAGAGGAACTCGGCGGTTCACCGTGTCGAAGGCTTTAGTCAGATCTACAAAAACCACGTGGAGCTCCTTGTTCTGCTCATGGCACTTCTCTTGCATCTGGCGTACGGCAAACACCATGTCACATGTTCTCCTGCCTGAGCGGAATACAATACAGTACGGCATAGTACAGTAAACTACACCACTGTGCAGTCATGCACAGCAGTGCGCAGTGCTGCACAACACAGCATAGCATAACACACATAAATACAGCACAACGCTGTACAATATATAGCGCAACACTGTACGATGCAATCCGGAACAGTGCAAGACAAGACAATTCCATGCTGGACAGTTCAGTGTGACGCGGTACGTGCCACATTCTTCAACCTGACAAGACTCAGATCTGACCAGACTACGACCTGATAGGACACGACATGACATACACTTGGCCAAATAATCACCCAGGGGAACAATGAGAAGTAGGGTACTTAAAGGCCGCGATACCGCCACTTGGAAACCAATAGACGCGAAAGAAATTGGCTCGCAAATCATGATCCTTTGAGAGACAGTGTAATAATCTTTCGAAAAGGAAGTTTTCTCACACACACACACACACACACACACACACACACACACACACACACACACACACACACACACTCTCTCTCTCTCTCTCTCTCTCTCTGCTTCTTCTTCTTCTTCTTCTCAGGGAGATTGATTCTGCATACCTTCAATTAATAAGAAATTATGAATCTGTATTTGAATGGAATATACTCTCCAGATGTTTCCATATCTCTGTTCTGTTGATTCTGCATACCTTCAAATAAGAAATTATGAATCTTTATTTGAATAGAATGTACTCTCCAGATGTTTCCATATCTCTGTTTTTTTTAAATATTTATTTTGCTATTGTAAATATTTTGGATTTCTTTCTTTTGAATTGTTTTTTTGTTTGATTTTTCCTTCCAATCTATCTATCTATCTATCTATCTATCTATCTATCTATCTATCTATCTATCTATCTATCTATCAATCTATAAGTAAGTGTGTGTGTGTGTGTGTGTGTGTGTGTGTGTGTGTGTGTGTGTGTGTGTGTGTTCGATGTGTTTATCCTTTAACCTTTCTAAAGAGAAATTTCGTTTCGTTTCATTCCATTTCGTTTCGTTTCTTGTCGATCCCCATCCCTCTTCTCTCTCTCTCTCTCTCTCTCTGTAATAATAATAATAATAATAATAATGGATACTTATATAGCACACTATCCAGAAATCTGCTCTAGGTGCTTTACAAAAACGCTTTTGATAACATAAAACATTATATCTATGTTACATACGCACACCAAACTGTGACCACACACACACACACACACACACGCACGCACGCACGCGCACACACACACGCACGCACGCACGCACACACACACACACTGCATACATACATTTTAACATACATGTGTATCTAACAGCTACCCTAACAAATACGCACACATAGGCAGGCACAAACTTACATAAACACACTGTATCTCTGTATCTGTCTGTCTCCGCCTCTCTCTTTTTTATCTATCCCTCCCTCGCAATCAGAATATCAACTTTCACTCAGTCAGGAACCACCAGCAAGCAATGCACACACAAAAGAGCACCCAGGCCCAGGGGAGCTAACTCAACACCAAGGGAGGGGAGATAAGATAAGATAAGCAGCTTTCGTTGTCAGCTCCTTGTTGGATTGTTGACGACAGTATACAGAGTGCGCTTCTCGTGTGTGTATCATGCCTGTGAACTCAGCAAACAGTCCAGCTCTTCCTGTGTAAAGCCCTTTAGTTCTGGTATCGTGTAGGCCCCTGAGGTGTATGGGGTTTTGGGCAGACGTAACCCATTGAGTGCTGATGACAGGTGAAATGAGATTAGCGTAGCATGAATTTTGTCATATTCGATGTGTGTGTGTGTGTGTGTGTGTGTGTGTGTGTGTGTGTGTGTGTGTGTGTGTGTGTGTGTGTGTGTGTAAAAAACTGTGTTGAGAAAATAGAACTTTCACGACAAGGCAAAACACACACTCAAACACACACACACACACACACACACACACACACACACACACACACACACACACACACACACACACACACACACACACACACACACACACACACACACACACACACACACACACAAGGGCAAACAAACAAACTTCGTCTTCTTCTTTTTCTTCGTTCGTGGGCTGCAACTTCCACATTCACTCATATGTATACGAGTGAGCTTTTACGTGTATGACCGTTTTTACACCGTCATGTAGGCAGCCATAGTCCGACTTCGGGAGTAAACAAACAAACAAACAGAACGAAAATGAGGAAACAAAGAAACAAACAAAAAATCATCTATAATCTTTTGCTTAATAAATATTTCGATACCAAACGAAAATTACAGATATTTCGATACCCAATCAAAATCATCGAACTGGTGTTTAAACCACAACTTTGTAGGACTTGTTCAAATTAAATACTTTTTCTTTTCTTATTTTATTATTATTATTATTATTATTATTATTATTATTATTATTATTATTATTATTATTATTATTATTTTTATTTAAAATTTTTTTTTTTTTAGGGGGGGGGGAGGGGGGCGGATGGGGGGGGGGGGATAAGAAATTGCTGGTTTAAATATTGATCTGGTGATCTTTGTTTCAGTTAATATAAATAAAAGCCATTCAGGAGGAGTTTAGCTTTGGTGTTTTAAATCGACCCAAAGATATATTCTACTTTTTTGGCGATGGATTGAAGTTACTGCTTTAGATATTGATCTTTGTTCCAGTTAGTCATAAAAAAGGTCCCCATGCCGAATTCAGTTCGTATTTCAAATCAATTAAAACAGAGGACGAACCAGTAACGTTTCTCAGTCAGTCAGTGGACCTCTTTCTCAGAACACAAAGTACCCAGCAATAAACGTAACATTGACACTGGCGTTCTCTACGAATCTACACATCACAGAGCTGAATGAATCGGAACGCTTCCAGAAGCACTTAGCAGCCAACCATTCCCCCCCGAGTACAGCTGATGCATACTAACAACACACATAGCGCCAGAAACGATAAGCACCTATCTTAACGGCAGAGACTGTGGAGCGTGTGTTGCATACTGCCCTGTTCTAATGGTCAAGACACGAAGCCCTTCCCATTAACAGTACTTGTAGTGGTCAGCATTACAGACTGACCGCCGAGAGGTCGAAGGCTCGAAACGTACAAGTGGGTAAATGTCAATGTGGCGGTCTGGCATTGACTATTTCCCCGTGGGGGAGACAACCGAGTTCTGAGACAGGCCTGAGACTGACTGACGCCCCGAGTAAGACGAGAAACAGTGACAGATGGCTGCTCCTACGGTCGGAGACTTCGGGCGGGACAGAAGAAGAAGAAGAAGAAGAAGAAGAAGAAGGAGGAGAAGAAGATGATGAAGAAGAAGGAGAGGAGGAGGAGGAGGAAGAGGAGAAGAAGAAGAAGAAGAAGAAGAAGAAGAAGAAGAAGAAGAAGAAGAAGAAGAAGAAGAAGAAGAAGAAGAAGAAGAAGGAGGAGGAGGAGGAGGAGGAGAAGGCTACCGAGGCTTGGGCGAACCACACGGAGACAGAATAAACTGCGTGAGTGGGAAGGCTTATTTCGGAGAAAAAAACAAAAACACCTCCAATCTTTGGGAAATGCCCGACTACACATCATTTCATTTCCTGTGGTTTGGGCGCGTCTTCTTTCGTGTGCTTGTTGATTGTTGCATTCTTTCATTCGTGCGATTTCTGATTTATACATTCATTTACTCATTCATTCAGTCAGTCGTGGAGTTCCGACCTAGTGGGTATTACATCATGCATGAGTGGTGGTCTGAGCGCTAGTCTTTCGGATAAGGCACTACTCCTCGGTGTCACGTAGGCATGATTCAATTCGCGTTGTAAAAGAACTTGCAGAAACAACAAGAGGGTGGGCCATCGACTCTTTTCAGCTTGCTTGGCGTTGTGTTCCTTGGGAAAGGCACTTTTCTCCGATTTACTCACTCCATCCAGCTAGCTGTGAATGGGGTGTATCTGACCAGTCAGGAAAGATTTGATATACAGGACAGCAAAACTGACAAGTCTAATCATCGAAAGGCATTTGGCAGAAAATAATTTTGCTGCTGACAGTGATTTCGTTTTTTTTTGGTTTATTTATTCATAGTCTCTTCATCTAAGACTGAAAATAAATGATATTATCATTATTATTATTTGGATTGTTATCATTTCTATCATAGCTGACAGTGACAGTAGAAAAGAAGTTCATGCCACATGGCAGCGGCAGCGAAAAAAAAAAAACCCCAACAAAAAACAAAAAACAACAACAAACAAACAAACAAACAACAACAACAACAACAAAAAAAGCCAAACAAACAAACAAACAAAAAAACAAACAAAACAAAACAAAAAAAAACAACAACCAAAAACAAAAACGAGTACCCCACATTCCCACTGGCTGCTGTGCTGCACAGACATAGCGGGGCCTGGACATAGCGGATATGAATTCACTGTCCCGATGGTCGCACAAGGCTATGAGACCTTCAATCATTTAAAAAAATTCATTTTTCACTTAAAAAAAAAATCCCAAGTATGTTCGACGTGAATCACTAGCAATAACCAACACGCATGTCGACAAAAAAAAATCTGCAAAACAGTATTTGTGCATTTGAAACCGTGTTTGGGTTCAATACTCTCAGAAAACTCGATTAAATGAGACACTTAATTGTGTGAGAGTGCGTGGATGCGCACGCGCACGTATGTGTCTGTATGTGTTTGCGTGTGTACGTGAGAGAGAGAGAGAGAGAGAGAGAGAGAGAGAGAGAGAGAGAGAGAGAGAGAGAGAGAGAGAGAGAGAGGCCAGACAGTCAAAGATAACATGCGGTCACACAGAGACGTATACACAGACACACAGAGACACATAGAGACACAAACACATAGACACAGACACAAAGACACACACACACACACACACACACACACACACACACACACACACACACAAACAAACAAACAAACAAACAAACAAACCAAACAAAGAGAACAAGAGAAACACAGGCAGACAGACATACACTAAACAGACAGACATAGAGGTTCAGAAGGAACACAAACCACAGAAGCATTAATCATTATTAAACAGGATTTTGTCATGCAAGCACAGAGCACGGGACAAACACGTGCAGCTTTTGTTGTTTTTTTACGTAATGACTTATTCTCATTTCCGTGGTGCTTAATTAGCCTGCCAGATCTGACAGTGTAATTAACCCCCTGCGTATTGGCACCAGAGAGAGTGCATCTAAAGGTCATCCCACATGGGCTTCGGCACAGCGATATAAACATTCCTATTGGTATCACTGATGATGATGATGATGATGATGATGGTGATAACAATAATACTGATACAAAAACACCACCACCACCACCGCCACCACCAGCACCAGCCCCAGCACCATTAATAGTAACAATACTAATTATATTAATAATGATTATATCAATGATAATGATGATAATGATGGTGATGATGATGATAAAAATAACGATAATAATTATGATGATAATGATGATGATGATAATTAGTACTTATACTACTACTACTGCTGCCGCTGCTGCTGCTATTATTATTATTATTATTATTATTATTGTCATCATCATCATCATTATTCTCCTTCTTTTCTTCTTCTTCTTCTGAAGTCTAAAGTGAATCTATGTGCGATCACAGACGAGCGTCGGTACAGCGACAAATATACCTGTCGGTGTTCATGCATCAGGACCTCTCGATCAAAAATGGTCCCTCTGACTTTGAGGCAATGGCAGCCAAAGGTATTGGACAACGCCATCTCTTCCTTCTTGCTGTTGTATTCAGTCCAGCTACTCTTATCACTGCTGATTATAGACTGGAGCTGACAATTCTCTTCTGTCAAAAGCAGCTTCCTGAATTTAGAAAGAATTTGGAATGAAGCAATCAGATCGTTCCTTAGAACAACAAAAGAGGCTCCAGCTGAGACCGTGCGATATCTGCTTGGCGTTTTTTCAATGTAGGCCAACCAGTGGCTATTTATAACGAGTTAAAACGTATTCTAGAGCACTGGAAAACCCTGAGAACTCACTACATGATGCAACGGAACCAACGGGCAGTCGACTTGGACGTGCAAATTCGTGGAAGGGGCAAAAAGAGCACACACACACACACACACACACACACACACACACACACACACACACATTTATTTTGCCAGCTACAAGATCTTGAACAAGTAAAAGTTACTGGGAAAAATACCATGAACGCTTTTAACGGCTTTATGAAACGGTCAGATCACCCACTTTGATTCTCTCTCTTTCTCCCCCCCTCCCCTCCCCGGAAATGAATGATGCAAAACTGAAACTACTCATAGGAAACTGAAATCAGCAGAGAAGAAGACATCGCTGTCAAAGGCATAAATGCAGATTTTTTTTTTCCAAATGAAAATAATGTTAATGGAAGATTATTTTATGATTTTAAAACAAAGGTAAAACGACGGAAAATCTAACACTCATACTCTTACGCACACATATAACATTCATGCACACATTCTCTGTGTGTGTATCTCTGTCTGTCTGTCTGTCTCTGTCTCTGTCTCTCCAGTTTTAGAGCTACCCATGCGTGTGAATGCGCTTTGATTTGTCTCTGCACAAGATTCAGCGCTATATAAATATGATAATAATAATTATTAGTAGTATTCTCTCTCTCCCCTCTTTATCTATATAGATATTTGCAAAGTTATTTCAGAGCTGTTTGGTTGTCACCGTCACTTTTTCCAGCCATTTATGTCGTACAAAACACGTTGGTCAACCAGTGATAGATCTCTTCGGAGATCCATTAACACTTTCCCTGTGTCAGTGCCCGTTTACCTGACAATGCTTAGGTTGTAAAATGTATACGATGAAGTAAATGCACGCGCTTCACACATATTTGTGATCTCTTTTGCATCCTTGCTGGATACCACACCCAAACATAATTTGTGAAGATAAATCATTTATGAGTCACTCCATTAGTTACTTTAATTTCTATTTTGCGATATGTTTTGTTGTCTTGTTTTCTTCTTCTTTATTTATTTATTGATTTTACTACATCACCCTTCATGGACCCTTGTTTTGCTGCCCCGTCATCTGCACTGTTTCAGTGGCATTGCTCCCACGCCGCTCATTCTGAGTTGCCTAAACACAGCCACACCCGGGTTCGTCTGTCACACTCCAAGCGTTGGCAGTCTGCAGGGAACCATCGATGTTAGGTCGCCAGGAGGCCACACACCAGAGGAGAACCTGGAAAAGTCATTGGATTCTTCTTCTTTTTCTTCTTCTTCGTGGGCTGCAACTCCCACGTTCACTCGTATGTACACGAGTGGGCTTTTAATACTACTACTACTACTAATGGTATTTATATAGCGCTGAATCTTGTGCAGAGACAAATCAAAGCGCTTTCGCACCAGTCATTCACACGCATGCATAACTCTAAAACTGGAGAAACTGAAGACAGGGAAGAGGCAGGGAAGGGAGGCTATTTTGGGAAGAGGTGAATTTTAAGGCCAGACTTGAAAGAGCTGTGTGGAGACTTGACGAAGCGAAAGAGGAAGTTCATTCCAATTGCAAGGTCCAGAGACAGAGAAAGAACGGCGGCCAACAGTCGAGAGCTTGAATCTGGGTGTGCGTAAACAGAGTGGATCCGAACCTGATTGCAGTGTGCGAGATGGAGTGTAGAGGTGAAGGCAGCCACAGAGATAGGAAGGGGCTGATTTGTGAATACATTTATAACATAGAGTACTGATCTTGTACTTTATTCTGTGTGAGACAGAGAGCCAGTAGAGATGTTGCAAAAGAGGAGTGATGTGCTCAGATCTTTTCTTTCTGAGGACGAGTCGGGCAGCAGAGTTTTGTATACGCTGCATGGACTGAATGGGTGAAGCAGGCAAACCAGACAAGAGAGTTACAGTAGTCAAGGCGAGACAGAATGAAACGACAAGTCTAGATGTTGGGTCAATGGACAGATATTTCCGGATGGAACTGATGCGCCGCAATTGACAGTAGCAGGATTGAAATTTTTGCATGGACAGTGTGTTGTCAAGGACAACGCCGAGGTTCCTTACTGAACTGGAAAGAGGGATGGTTGTATTGCCAAGTTTGATTGTGTCAGTTGTGATGGAAGAGAGTTTTTGTTTAGTTTCTATGATCATTGCTTCAGTTTTGTCCGCGTTCAATTGTAATTTATTTATCATCCAGTTTTGAATGTCCAGGAAGCAGTTGGAGGATGTTTCTTGCAAGAGCGACGACAATTTTTCGGGGGTATCACTCTTCTGGAGTTGAGTGTCATCAGCATAAGAATGATGACTGACATTATGGCGGTTGATAATTTCAGCGAGAGGAGCAGTGTACAGTGTGAAGAGCACTGGGCCTAAAACAGATCCCTGTGGCACTCCATGTTCAATTTTAACGGGTTCAGACTGGAAATTGTCAACAATGACAGACTGGAATCGATCAGTGAGATAAGATCTGAACCAGTTTAGAACAGTGCCGTTGATACCAAATGTAAAATGAAGACGGGAAAGCAGGATTGAATGGTCTATCGTGTCAAAGGCGGCTGACAAGTCGAGAAGAGTGAGAAGGGAGATTTGTCCTGAGTCGGACGCTAACAGTAGGTTATTCAGGGTGTGGAGGAGAGTGGCTTCGGTGCTGTGGTCAGCACGATAGGCAGACTGAAATGGGTGAATGTGATTGTTGAAACAAAGGGGATTGTTGAGCTGCTTCAGGACGGCTTTTTCAAGGAGTTTGGACAGGAATGGAAGATTAGAAACTGGTCGATAGTTTTTCAAAATGTTTGCGTCAAGGTTGGATTTCTTCAGAAAAGGCCGGACGATTGCAGTTTTGAAAGTGGATGGAAACGTTCCAGTGAGAAGGGATGAGTTGACAATATTGGTGATTGTAGGGAGAAGCTGTGAGACGCACTGGGAAAAGACAGAGGCTGTTATAGGATCGAGCTCACATGATTTTATTGTCATTTCTTTCAGGATTTCATGGACTTCTGTTTCAATTAATGGATTAAAGGAATGGAGAGGAGTGCCGTTGAATTGAGGATCAGGATGAGCAGGTTGGAAAGGCATTTGGTCTAAGATGGTACGAATATTTTGGACTTTGTCGAAAAAGAAAGAGGTGAAGACATTGGGGAGTTCAGATAAAGTGTAGGCAGAAGGAAGAGGAGTCTTTTTTGCAGTACTGAGAAGATTTGACATGATAAAGAGATTTGGTGGATGTGGCACCGAGAACTTGAGAAGAAAAGAAGTTTGTCTTCACTGATGAGATCATATGTTTGACTTTATTTGTTTTCGGAAGATTTGATTGTGGACTTTCAGTTTTGTTGATCGCCATCTCCGTTCCAGTTGGCGACGTTTGCGTTTTGCAAGTCGAATGTCTTGTGTGTACCATGGAGCGGAAGGTCTATCAGGGAACGTGCGGGTAGTGGGGGGTGCATGTTCATCCAGCAGTTGAGAGAGGACAGTGTTGTAATGTGTAGAGACATCGGTGCGGGAAGAAATTTTGGAAAGGCGTTCAGCAGCTTGAGAAGAAAAAGTGTTAATGTTGATGGATTTCAGGTTGCGACGAGTAACGGTTTTTTGGTTCTGGCAGGTTTTGAAATATTAAGCAAGAATATGACAGCAGAATGGTTGGAAGAGAGTTAGTCAGTTACAGTCACTGACGCAATCATGGCATCAGAGTCACGTGTGATGAGCCAGTCCAACGTATGGCCTGATCTGTGTGTTGGTTCTGTAACGAGCTGAGAGAGAGAATGATTGGACAGAGACAGACATAGGCGTTTGACATCAGTGGAAATTTGGTTGTCGAAATGAAAATTGAAGTCTCCGAGGATGATACGTTTGCCAGAACGAAGGTTGTAGTAATCAAGTGAAACAGACAAGACGTTTGGTTGTTTTTACGACTAGGAGGAGGACGATAAAGACAACAGAAGATGACTGAGTGACCGGGAACACTGAGAGTGACTTCGAGCATTTCAAAAGTGTCATGTGGAAAGGCATGGTTATGGGAAAAGGAAAGGGAAGACTCCAAGATATTTCTATAGACGATGGCGATGCCACCTCCACGAGACAGTCGAGGAAGTGACTTGGTTTTGTATCCAGGAGGGATCAGTTGTTTAAGTTTGGGTTCATGACCTTGTAATTTCAACCAGGTTTCGGTAAGAAATACGATATCAAAGTTATTTTTAAAAAATATAGTCAGAAATATAGTCAGTCTTTTGATCAGGGCAGACAGATTGAGCATTGAACAGAAAGGCATGAAACAGATCAGAGGCAGGCTGAGAGAAATTTAATGGTGAAGCAGGTGAGTCAGACAGGCAACGGAAAGAGACGATGGTGACTGAGCAGTGGAGGACAGTGGGAAGGCAAAGAAAAGTCCGGGAGTTGAGACAGGTGTGGAAGGGGTGGAAAGCAGACCAGAGCCAATCACGGGAAATACACCACATTTTGGAAAAGTGTCAGAGAGGACAGTGTCACGGGAAGTAAAGGATTCAGTTTGAATATGAATGTTGAGGTTGTCAGTGACAGTCACAGCAACAGCTGGGTTGACATCGGAGACAGGGCGATTAGTGCAGGGGACAGAGCTCCACAAACGGCGAAGTCTGCTCTCTGTGGTTCCTCTTTTTGTCTTTGCTCTGCTCTGTGATGATGCGCTGCGTCGTGTCATCGTGTAGTCGGAATTGTTTATGCCCTGATATATTTGGCAGCAGCTCTTTGATGTAATTGACGTTCACCATGGTGACAGTAGCATTGCGAGAGCAGAGGTCGGATGGTAAGAGAGGGCAGGGCACGTGGAAAACGGGGAGTATCATTGGCAGGACGAAGATGGTCGCTGATGCGATAACGAGGGTACAGTGAGTAGCATTTGTTTATGTCAGTTTGAAAATTGAAACAATGATATGACGAATATTATTTATCAAATTGTTCTAAAAAGCAAATAAATATGATAAAACTGTTCCGGCCTTAGGTGTCCTGGAAAAACGACGCACACACACATATAAACAATGTCCAGATTAAAACAGGAGAACCACAGAATCACACACAAAAAGACAGGGGCCAACACAATGCAGCCAGTGGGCGCAAGGGCAGGTTACTCCGTTTTTACCCTGCCATGTAGGCAGCCATGTTCTTGTTTCCATAACCCACCGAACGCTGATATGGATTACAGGATCTTTAACGTGCACAATTGATCTCCTGCTTGCGTATACACAAAGGGGGTTCAGGCAGTAGCCGGTCTGCAGATAATTATGTTTACCTGGAAGATCGGAAAAATCTTCACCCTTTACCCACCAGGCGCTGTTACCGAGATTCGAACCCGGGACCCTCAGATTGAAAGTCCAACGCTTTAACCATTCGGCCTTTGCGCCCGTCATTAGATTCTGATGTCTCCCCGCTGTGACTGAGGGCTCCACTAAACTATGATAAGTGTCTCTGGATCCCTTGTCATGACGGATAACCATTGCCATTACAGAGATACCTGATGAGTCCATAGGGGACGAAACTGTAATATCGGGCACATCACTGGCTCTCTCCCTCAGAGACAGTTCAAACAGCGCCCCACCCTCTCGCCTCCTGCCACCCCCAGACGCTGTCTTTGTCGATGATTTGTATCGTCCTCCTCCTCTTATCATTTCTTTATTTGATTTATTTAGTTTTATACATTTATTCATTCCTCTTGACACGTCTTTGGAAAGTTTAGTTGTTTCCTGCACTTATATTCCTCAGCTGTCACGTTGTTCAAAATAAAATAAAACAAACAAACAAACAAACATGGTCTCTTGGGCTGGGTTGCATGAACGTTCTTCGTGGCTTAAAGTTAGCTTTGCGTTAAGAATGTTCCCGAGTTCATAAAATCATTCTGGAGTTAGGACAGTTCTTAACGATTATCAAACTTAGCGCCACTAAGTTCGCTCATAAATACAACCCACCCTACTGATCTTTGCTTTATTAAGGAGAAACATAGTTCTTCCATTCTCTTGGCATATCTGCACCAGTCAACATACTGCTTCTCCAACTCCACCGTCCACTGTCCACCTAGCTAACCCACACTATAACAGCACAGGTCGCAACCCACGTGGACATGCTGGGTGTGGATGATTCAGTGCAGGACCCCCAAACCGTACAGTGGAACAGACGACACCACGCAGGCAGAAATCATAATGATCATGTTGCTTATATAATAATCAGTCGACCGCAAGGGGCCAAATCAGGACTACTACAGAGCAGGTAGGAAGGGAAGATAAATGAATGAATGAATGAATGAATGAATGAATGAAGGAAGGAAGGAAGGAAGGAAGGAAAGAAGGAAGGGCGGAAAGAAGGAAGGAAGGAAGATGAAGAATCAGGCTTTCCCCATAATACAATTCTTAAGAAAATGAAAAGAAACGAGAGACTACGACTTATAAATACGCTTTATACAAACACTGGTGCGGCCGAATCAACCTCCGAGAGTCTTCAGAGCAGCATGGGGCAAAACAGCCTCTGTAGAAAACGAAGCGGGTGTACTGCCTTGGAAAATTTGGCAACCCCCCAAAAAAACTACAAAAAGCCCCACAACAACAACAAAAACAAAACAAAACAACACACACACACACACACACACACACACACACACACACACACACACACACACACACACACACACACACACACACACACACAACAAAAACAAAAATAAAACAACAACAACAACAACAAAAACAAACAAACAAACAAAACAAAAAAAACCCCAACAAAAACAAACAAACACATGTAGTTAGTGTCACTGTACTTCTAAAAATTTGACGCGGAAAGAAATGTTGAAGAGTTCTACATTAACCAAGAATAAAGCCAGACTAGACAGACACAGAGACAAGAGAAACTGACTAATAGCTCCAAACAAAAAAAAAAAATGGTTTGAGTGCCACAGTGGTCATGTCCCAAGTTTTTTTTTTCATTGCCAAATATGTTGTGTCTTGCTTTTGTTCTTGTATTGTATTCCTTTGTTTACACACACACACACACACACACACACACACACACACACACACACACACACACACACACAAACACACTTTACGTTTGCAATACATATGTTCATATAGTGATATCTTCTATATATAGTGATATCTTCTTTTCCTCTTTCTGTATATATATATATATATATATATATATATATATATATACAGATAGATAGATAGGTAGATAGATAGATAGATAGATAGATAGAGAGAGAGAGAGAGAGAGAGAGAGAGAGAGAGAGAGATGAATGTGTGTCACCTGCTCCATAATTCCCGTGTTGTGTGTGTGTGTGTGTCTCTCTCTCTCTGTGAGTGTGTGTGTGTGTGTGTGTGTGTGTGTGTGTGCGTGCGTGCGTGTGTGTGTGTGTGTGTGTGTGTGTGTGTGTGTGTGCGTGCGTGCGTGCGTGCGTGTGTGTGTGTGTGTGTGTGTGTGTGTGTGTGTGTGTGTGTGTGTGTGTGTTTCATTCTTTTTCTTTATTCACCTTCGTAGCCTCATTCTTTATTCCTTTGTGAATTTTTCTTATATTCCAACTTGCGTCGATCTTTATTTCTTTATATCTTTTTCTTTCATTTTTTCTGGTGCTTTCCTTCTTTTGTTTATTCCGTATTCTTTTTTTTCTGGCTATTGTTTCTCCTTCTTATTGATTGTTTTTTGTGTTTTTTTTGAATGACCGTCAGTATACTTTGGCATTGATGGATGTGGTCTAACGTGTATGGGTTATTCTGAACTCATGGACGCTCCCCCCTCCCCACTCTCCCTCCCTCCCAACTTCCCCACCCTCCCCCATGGGGAATCTGAAACGGGAACTTCTCATCCCCTTTATCACCCCCCCCCCCCCCGCCACCCTCCCCACAACACACACCCTTCCTTCTACCTCTGTTCCTTCTATCCGTTCCCCAAGACTTTGGAGCGATGGGGAACTCGGCTCATTCATCGTCGGGGTGAGTTTTTAATGTCAGTTGGGTATAAGAACCGGTTCCCGAGATAGATGAGCCATAGTGAGAGAGGATGATTGAATTGGTTCTTCTCCTCCACACAGGCACCTCCACAGGGTGCTTCAGATAGCGTGGACATCTTCTTCTTCTGCATGGTGTGTCCCCGGTGATATTGTGTTTTATTGTTTGCCGTCCCATCTTTTCAGTGGCAGTGTCTCCACTATACTTGTACTGAATCCTCTCCATACACGCCCACACGTCCACCCACACACACACACACACACACACACACACACACGCACAGAAGCCACAACAAGGGCGTGGGAGATGTGAAGGGATTCGTGGTTGTATTTAAACAGAGATCTTCTGATTGGTTTATACAAGAATGGGATGGAGCAGTTAGGGAACGTGATAGATATGCTACTTGAAGAACATCTAAAACTGCTTTTTTGAAAGAGAAAGATACATCTATGACATGGATACGTAATGCTTTCGAGTTGCCATTACTTAATCAAGACTGAATGTACTTCCTCTTGAAAATAACTTTCATCGATATAGCAAACATGCCCAAGACACCGGAATTGTCTTTTTTATTGTTGTGATCAAGTAGAAAAAGGAACATCATGTTTTGGTTTACTGCTTGCTGTGTAAAGATCTCGGAGATACGTTTCTTGAAGATTCGGCGACAGTACCAATTCATGTACAACTTGAGAATACAGTGTATCTAGACATGCCTTCACGCAGTCAACAGAAAACAGAAGATTACCTATTAGATGATAAAATATTATCATGATCCATACAATTTCCGTATATAATCCTCTTGCGTGTAAAGGGATTATTGGTTTCTGTTCTATCGAATTAAATATATGTATGTAATCATTTATTTATCACCCAGCCCCCACCCCCATCTATGCCCCTTTCACCCGCTATATGTGTTGTAACCAAAGGCCGATCTATACCTACATTAAACGTTCTGAGTTCTGGACATATGCCCTCTCTGTACTTTGCCCATCCACCTCCTATGTGTCTGTTCTGAGTCAACATATGCAGGACACCACCTGCTAAGCCCCAACCCCAGCTGACGACAGTCATTGATTAACCATGGATCGAAAGAGAGAGAGAGAGAGAGAGAGAGAGAGAGAGAGAGAGAGAGAGAGAGAGAGAGAGAGAGAGAGAGAGAGAGAGAGAGAGAGAGAGAGATTCGTATTCGGATTCGGATGGTTTATTTAAAAAAAAGGCCTTAACCCCTTATGAAGGAGTTGTGTGTAAACTTATTTCGAAAACATGACACACAGTATATGGTACGATAAAACAAAACAATACCTAGATTGATAATCAGGAACAACTAAATAACCTGATTTTGAAGGCTTTGTATAAATAAGTTGCAAACTGTCTGACTTCTTCTTCACGACGTGACGTCATAAGCAAAACTAGTTTAAACATAGAAGGCTGAGAGTAATATTTCTGGGGTGTGAAATTATACCTTAGTTCACATAACTTTGGACAACAAAATATGAGAAAGAGAGAGAGAGAGAGAGAGAGAGAGAGAGAGAGAGAGAGAGAGAGAGAGAGAGAGAGAGAGAGAGAGAGTCTGCTGAATAGTGATAACCATCAAGCGTTTCAAGCGACAGTACCCATGGTTCAGTCTGTCAATGTGTGTGTCTGATGTGTGTGTGTGTGTGTGTGTGTGTGTGTGTGTGTGTGTGTGTGTGTGTGTGTGTGTGTGTGTGTGTGTGTGTGTTAGTGAGAGTGAGTGAGTGTGTATGTGTGTGTGTGTGTGTGTGTGTGTGTGTGTGTGTGTGTGTGTGTGTGTGTGCAGGCATTGATGTGGAGAGAAAGTTGAAACTCAGGTGACAATAAGAGCAAGACAGGAAAAACTAACAGAATTGGGGAACACTGTTGTGTTTGTGTTGTTGTTGTTGTTGTTGTTGCTGTGGTTGCTGTAGTTGCTGTTGGTGATTTCTCGCGACAGAAACAGACAAAATAAACACATAATTATATAGCGAATAACCAGGGAATAGCTGATGAACTCTGATCGTTGTTATTAAGGTCTACTGCACATATTGTTTACCTAGGCAACAGAGGTACGCTTTCTTTATGCTTTGGATACTCATAAAACAGCAGACACTTTTTCCTCTAGTCCTACAAAGATGTACTGATTTATGAGACTTATCGACGGGGCAGAGTTGTATGAGTCCTATATTATATCACACTTAAATCCCGGCTCCAGGGTGTAGACAGACAACTGCAGTTTTAGTCAGATAAAACAACACTGTTACAGACGCATAGGTGCCACTTGACTGCATAGTCCCACTCTTTCTATTGTACTCTCAGCTGTAATTTATCAAGTATCGAAAACTCCTACATTGATATGAATCTGATGAGGTTTGAACCCACGCCCTTCCGGTGGTTGATCCATGACACAAACCGCTTCACCAAGATACTGTTCATTCCTGTTTTCAAAAACGTTTTCTTCAACATTTTTTTTTACTTATTGTCTCATGTTTCGCTTCCTCTGCCTTGTCTCCTCATCTTCTTCTTTTTCTGCGGGTGAGGGTTCGCCCCTGTTATTTTACACGCATTGCCTGTTGTTTTTGAAACTCGACAATCTCGGTAACGGCGCCTGGTGGGTAAAGGGTGGAGATTTTTCCGATCTCCCAGGTCAACATATGTGCAGACCTGCTTGTGCCAGACCCCCCTTCGTGTGTATACGCAAGCAGAAGATCAAATGCGCGCGTTAAAGATCCTCAAATCCATGTCAGCGTTCGGTGGGTTATGGAAACAAGAACATACCTAGCATGCACACCCCCGAAAACGGAGTATGGCTGGCTGCCTACATGGCGGGGTAAAAACGGTCATACACGTAAAAGCCCACTCGTGTACATTCGAGTGAACGCGGGAGTTGCAGCCCACGAACGGAGAACAAGTAGAAGAAGAAACTCAATACATATTTAACAAGATCCAACGGGCTCTCCATTACCATCTTTAAAGGAAAAGGGAGGACGAGGCAGATAGCGATAGAAACTGGCAGACTTATTCACGCACATTGTATTTTTGAAACCCAGAACATGGTTAACAAGATCCGACGGCCTCTCCAAGACCATCCTGAAGAGAACAGTGCAGGGGCAAAAAGGGACGAGACAGACAGCGAAAGAAGTGGGCAGACATCATCATTGGGTGGACTGAGAGAGGAGCTGTGCCAACACTCAGGCCTAACCCACGACCGCCAGAAATGGAGAATGTTGGTGATGCGTTCTTCAACAGTGCAACCCCCCTCCCCCTGCCCCCCCCCCCCCGACTAAACCAGGTTTCAGGAACAGTGAGTGACTGTGACAGTGACATTATTATATCCATGTAAACGTTTCGAATCTCCCTCCTTTTTTTTCTATGGTGGGCTTTAGGTGCGTAGGGTTTATGCTTAGGTCAGTCATGTACCCTTTTATCACTGCAGCAATGCAGTGTAGTGTATTTGGTTCAGTACACACATTTTGACGCACTCCTTGAAAGTGAAGCTGACCCTGAAACTGATTTGAAACATTGCAATTTACTACAATTTCTGACCAATCGGCGCTCAGAACGGTGCAAATCTAGCGTGTCAAGATTCCTCAAGCAGCCCAGCTTGGCTTTTCTGAGCATTGTGATTTATTGTCTTGTCTTACTCTTTGGTCACAACATATTTTTCTGTGTGAAATTCTGATTGCTCTCCTCCGGGAAAACATGTCGCTACAGTGAGAGCGCCACACATTAAAACATAAATTCGCTGCAATTGTATTTGTTTTCATATCGAAGTGGCTTTTTCTACAGAAATTTGCCAGGGACAACCCTTTTGTTGCCGTGGTTTTTTTTTTACGTGCGCTAAGTGCATACTGCGCACGGGGCATCGTTTTATCGTATCATCCGAATGACTAGCGTCCAGACCACCACTCAAGGTTTAGTAGAAGGTGAAAACTACTGGCGATTGTGGGATTGGAACCAGAGCGCTCAGATTCTCTCGCTTCCTGGGCGGACGTGTTACCGCTTGGGCAACACTCTACATCTCTCTCTCTCTCTCTCTCTCTGTGGGCGGTGTGTGTGTGTGTGTGTGTGTGTGTGTGTGTGTGTGTGTGTGTGTGTGTGTGTGTGTGTGTGTGTGTGTGTGTGTGTGTAGCATCCTGGTGTAAATCTGAGCCCAACATCCGATCTGGGTTTTGCTGTAAAATAACGATGCCGATAACGATGTAAGCGATACTTTTGTCGTGTCGTTTTCGAAAGTTTTAACCTATCTTCTTTATTTCATTTATTTTTTTTTGTTAAGAAATGTTGTTTTTTTTGTTGTTGTTGTTGTTGAAGTTGTCGCTCGTTTGATTTCCTTTTGGTCTTGTTTCGTGTTTCTTTTTCGTGCTTTTGATTTAGTGTCCATTTTTGTTTCTAAGCTTTGTTTTTGGTTCAGTATGTTGCTCCAGTTTTTGGTTTAAATCTGCCATTAGAAATAAGCGAGATTCATCCAAGGTTTCCCCAAGGTACTGATACAGCGTTTTGGAGAAGGCTGATATCCTGAGAGTGTCAGTTTATGTTAATGGTCAATATCCATTTCAAACAGAACACTGCAGTCCAGAATATATATATCTAAAAAAAAAAAAAAAAAAAAAAAAAAAAGAAGAAGAAAAAACAAGAAAGGAAAATGCAAGGTATCCAGTGTGTTTTATGGATATATGCTGCATGTCTTTGATATATATATATATATATATATATATGTGTGTGTGTGTGTGTGTGTGTGTATGTGTGTGTGTGTGTGTGTGTGTGTGTGTGTGTGTGTGAGAGAGAGAGAGAGAGAGAGAGAGAGAGAGAGAGTGTGTGTGTGCTGTTTTCACCCACTCCCTTGGAAAAAAAAGCGGGTGGAGGGGGTGGTGGTGATGGTGGCGGTGGTGGAGATGGGTGGGGGGGGGTTGATAGGGGAGGCGGGGAGTAGGGAACGAAGTGTAAAGCGCTTTTCAGCAGTATTTCTGGAGAAATGCGCTATATAAAAATTAATGTCCTTTCTTCCTCTTCTTCTGCATCTGGATCTGTACGTTGCAGGAGCCAATATTGGCTATCATCGCAACTTTTTCTATCGTCTTCTTCTTCTTCTTGCATTGTATTGCGTTTTTTTTTGTTTTTTTTTTGTTGCTTTACATTGTTGCAATGTTGTGTTGTGTTGTGTTGCCTTATTATTATTATTATTTTTTTGGTCACAACAGGTTTATCTGTGCGAACTCCTGGCTGCTGTCCACGGGGAGAGATCTCATCGCCACAGAACAATTCCATCCATAGTTTTTCTTCTTTTTCTTTTTTTCTGTTATCAAGTGTAGTTTGTTTTTAGTATCAAAGTGGATTTTTCTGCACAGTTCTGCCAAGGACAACCATTTTTTTGTTGTTGCCGCGTGTTCTTTTACGTGCGCAATACGTGCATGTTGCACGCGGGGATTTCGGTTCATTGTCTCGTCCAAAAAAGACTAGCACCCAGATCACCAATCAATGGTTTGGTGGAGGGGGAAGTAAGAAATGCCTGGTCCGTATACGGGGCTCGAACTCGTGGACACTCGCTTCCTAGTTGGGAGCATTGCCACTGGGCCACCACTCCGCTACAGTGAAGCAGGTGCCTGAACCCCCTTCGTGTGTATGCGCACGCAAAAGATCAAATACGCACGTTAAAGATCCTGTTATCCATGTCAGTGTTCGGTGGGTTATGAAAACAAGAACATACTCAGCATGCACACACCCCGAGAAAAGGAGTATAGCTGCCTACATGGTGGGGGTCTCTCATCTCATCTATCCCTTGACCCGTGGGTGGGTCGTTGGGGCACCATGGATGACTGCCTGGTCAGCTCGCGCCACCTGCCTCGGTCCTCAGCGGCCCTTTGAGTTGTGGCAAATGGCAGGCCCGTCCACTCTTTGATGTTGTCCTCCCACCGCTTTCTCTGTCTGCCTCTCTTCCTCCTTCCTTGTACGGTACCCTGCAGGATGGTCTTGGCTAGGCCGTCTGATCGTGTGACGTGTCCATACCTGGTGGGGGTAAATAAAGAAAAAAAAACCCAAAACAACCCAACCCTGTCTGTCTGAGTGTGTATGACACAGGAAACGAATGATGAGCGCTCAGTGGCAGCCCGTCAGTCGGCTCTACCCATGTAGGCAGTCCTGTTGTGCAAATGACCCCGTGTATGTAAAGCGCTAAGAGTTTGGTTTCCGACCGAGGACAGACGCTTTATAAGTGTCCATATCAATCAATCAAAACGTCGGGAGCAAAGGGACTACAACAATATCTCGGAAGTGCCAATCGAGTCTGCGATTGCTGGCAGTAACACGAGGTACTCATTAATATTTATCTTCTTCATTTCAAACAGGATCGTAAACAGCTATCTTCTGTAACGTTACGTAGTTTGGAAAAACGAAAGGGTAGCCAGACATTCACGAAAAATCGATTCCTTGAAGAAAGTATTCAAAATCTTCTTCAAAGTAAAATGAGAACGAAAATGGGTCATGTCATGCTCATCGAACCCTGCACGCACCCACACACGCGCGCACTATTCACATAAGCTTGCAAATGCACGCACACGCACACACACACACACACACACACACACACACACACACACACACACACACACACACACACACACACACCAACAACAAAAAGCAACAAACACAAAAAACAAAACAAAACAAGAACAGAAAACACCCAACACCATACACACACAACACAAACACACACACACACACGCGCGCGCGCGCGCACACACACACACAGATATAAGCAACGTACATGCAGCAATGTGCAATCTTGCACACGCCCAGACCCCAACACAACCATCAACCGACAAACACACAAAGATAACAGGCCACAGTTGTCGTACAGTAGGTGTGGCTCAAACTGTCAGCACAACTCCAGAAGTCTCTGGGTCTCAAAAGTTCTTGGGATTCCCTGGTGCCTCGCCACTCTGAAAGCATTACCGGTCTGAAGTTTGGATTTTCCAGCCGTTCTCTGAATTGCTCTGGTGGATCTGGCACCCTGGAGATCTTGTTCCAGCCACTAGCCCCCTGGAATGGCCTCTTGGAGTTCAGCTGGGGCTATAAGCAGCATGATTTTATTTTTCCCAGTCGCTAGCTCAGGGAGAAAAGAATTCTATCTAAGAGTCCACAGAACAGCAGCATCGGATTGCAGAGTGCAGCACTGTTACCAGATCCCAGAATCACCCATATATATATATATATATATATATATATATATATATATATATAAGTTTCTCCATAATGACTGTCGATGCATACTCATGTACTCCTCAAAACAAGAGACATTTCCACATAGACATTCCAGATAGAGACACGTCTACCGTCAGCAACAAGACAACTGGATGTTTGAACAGACTAACAGACATGAAACCAACATGTGAGTTAGCTTCATCGTGGATGCTCGTGTCGGTTGAGGATGAGGCAGACTAAGCAAAAAAAAAAAAAAAAAAAAAGCTGTTGCAGTTACTGCCAGTAGGGTACATTGCCCGAAGCCTTCACAAAGACATCGTTAGTAACGATACGGCCTTTTTTTTATTTCGGAAATTCCAGTGGTTGTAACAAGACACGTAAAGACTTTCTGTTCCAGACTTCCTCAATTTGTGTGTGTGTGTGTGTGTGTGTGTGTGTGTGTGTGTGTGTGTGTGTGTGTGTGTGTGTGTGTGTGTGTGTGTGTGTGTGTGTGTGTGTGTTGTGAAACTAT